>NC_058403.1:214464310-214493807 GCF_002201575.2 Neomonachus schauinslandi | reverse complement strand
GGGGGGGGGGGGGGGGGGGAGGGGAGAGAGGGGATGGGGAATTGGGGGGAGAGGGGGGGGGGGGGGGGGGGGAAAGGGGGGGGGAAGGGTTAGGCTCCACCAGTTGGTGGTCGAGCAGGAGGTAACAAGCAGGTGGGTCCCGGATCTATTTTAAAACTAAAACCAAGGGGTTTTGTGGGCCCGTCTGATGTGCTGCCTCCAGCATTTGGGCCTGAGAACAGGACCCGATCGAGCTGCCTGTGACTGGGAGGGGAAACGCAGGTGTTCAGAGAAGATCCAGAGTTCAGTTTTGGGACGGTGGGATGTGGCCTCTCTGGTGGACAGCAGCTGTGCAGGTCCAGGTTATAGGTTCTCTGTGCCACATAACAAAGTCCCCCAAACTCGGTGGCTTAAAAGACACCCACATTTAGTATGTCACAGTTTCGGAGGGCAGCAGAGTTATGTCCTCGGCTCAGGCTGCTATTGGCGGGGCTGAGGGCTGACTCCAGAGGCTCCAACAGGGAACATCCACTTCCCAGCTCCCTCGGGTTGTGGCAGGATTTATTTCCTTGTGGTTGTAGGACTGGGAGCCCCCTTCCAACTGGCTCCTGGCCAGGTGGCCTCCTAACTTGGCTGCTTAGTTTTTCAAAGCCAGCAAAGGAAAAAGTCTCAGCAATATGCCAGGTGGAGCTGATATTATTTATAGCAGTTATGGTGAGCAGGTGTCCCTACCAAGGGCCCTGGTTCTTCCCTCTCTCCACTCCCTCCATCTCTTCCTGAATCCTCTAGTTCCTTCTTCAATCACTGCCCCCAGATTCACTCATCTCCCTTCTTCTCCTGCAACCCATTTTCTGCACAAGAACCAAATGATCTTTTGGAATCGAAAGTCACCCCCATGTCTATGTTCTGCTTACAAAACATCCCCTTGGCTCTCCCTGTGCCATGAACAAATCCAAACTTCTAACCTTGCCTATGTCTGGCTTTGAGGGCAGGAACTGCACATATTGGGCACCAACCGTGTACCAGCCTCTGTGCGGGGGCAACCAACACCTCCCACAAGAAACAGAATGCAAACCACATGTGCCATCTTGAGTTTTCTAGTAGCCACATCAAAAAACAGAAACAAGATAAATTAGTTTTAATAATACATTTTATTTAACTCAACAGAACCAAAATAGTATCATCTCAGTATACAAAAACTGTGGTTGAGACAATTTACATTCTTTCCTTCACGCTAAGGCTTCAAAATCCAGTGTGCGTCTTGCACTCACAGCACATCTGTTTGGACCAGCCGCAGTTCAAATACTCGGTGGCCACTGTGTCATCAGCACAGATCTAGAGTGCTTTAGATTTAGAGTTCCCTTAGTCTGGTGGTTCTCAGCCTAAGGCAGTTCGGCCCCTGGACACTGCACAATATCTGGGGACACTTTTGGTTGCCAAGACTGGGTGGGAAGGGTGCTCCTGACACTCAGTGTGTGGGGGCCAGGGATGCGGAGGGTAGCCTGATGCAGAGGGCTGCAACCAGCATTCCTCCTCATAGATCAAGCACACCCGTGTAGCCAGCTCTGAGATCCTGGGACAAGATGCTTCCAGACCCCCAGAAGCCCCATCATGCCCCCTTCCAGTCATCTCCTTCCCTCTACCTTGTAACCACTGTCCTGACTTCAGAAGTGAGGCTGTTGCCGCCCCTTCCCTTTTTTTTTTTTTTTTTTTTGCTTTATATAAACAGAACTGTGCACTGCATTCTTATGAGGCCTCTTTCCCTAGACCTAGTGTGTACGATCCATCCTCTTGCTGGGTGTGGTTGTAGACCATTCATTTCCATTGCTGAGTGTAATATTCAATCGCATGAAGACAGCACACTTTATTTGACGAGCTGCTAGGGAGTTTCCCTTTGAGGCTACTGCAGATAATGCTGTTCTCAGCATTCCAGGCATAGGGCACAGACTGTGCAAAGGTCCTGGGGAAGCACTGGGCTTATGTGTTGAACAGTGAGGAGGCCCTTGTGGTTGGAGCAGTGTAAGTGGGGGGAGAGAAAGAGGAGTTAAGGGTAGGGAGGGGATGAGGGCAGGGTGAGGGGGCTTTTACCCTGAGGGGGGTGGGCACCCTAAAGGGCTCTGGGCAGAGGAGAGGTGACGTCAGGTATAAGAGAAAAGGAGTCAAGAATGGCTACAAGGCTTTGACCTGAATCTCCTGAAGAACAGGTCTGAGGCTGAACCCAGATGAGGGGCCTGTTGATTCCTTTAGTTGTTTATTGCCTGTCCCGGCCACACCCCTGCACAGCCGCACCCCTGCACGTAATGTGCCCAGGCAGACACCTCACAGGAACATGCACAGGAAGAGGCCGGGGCTCTGCCCCTGTCGTGTCTTGGAGTACAGAGCCAGCACACAACGAACTCCTACTGACACGTGGGTGAAGGGGACCCTCGTCGACATTACTGCTGCTGTCGGTCCAAGTTCCTACCATCCCTTTCTAAAATCATCTGGAAGCTGAAAAGGAGGATGTGCCCCCAGAACGCTGGGGGGGGGGGGTTGTTTGTTGGGGGTTTTTTTATTTTTTTTTTTAATTTTTTTTAAGATTTTATTTATTTGCGAGAGAGAATGAGAGAGAGAGCACGAGAGGGAGGAGGGTCAGAGGGAGAAGCAGACTCCCTGCTGAGCAGGGAGCCCAACGTGGGACTTGATCCCGGGACTCCAGGATCATGACCTGAGCTGAAGGCAGTCGCTTAACCAACTGAGCCACCCAGGCGCCCTAGATTTTATTTATTTATTTGAGAAAGAGAGAGAGAGCACAAGCAGGAGGGAGGGGCAGAGGGAGAGGAAGAAGCAGATCGACGTGGGGTCCAATCCCAGGACCCTGAGATCATAACCTGAGCAGAAGGCAGACACTTCACCGACTAAGCCAGCCAGGCGCCCCAGAAGGCTGGTTTATTGAGTGACCTGCTGTCTTCTGTTGCTGGAAAGGGGGTGGCAGCCGAGCAGGTGTTCATAGGCCGCCCCTTCCAGTGTCAGATGCAGCTCTGACCTCCCATCTGCCACAATCTGTCACTTCCCACCCACTCCCCCGGGGCATCTGCAACTGTTCTTTGTCCCGAGGCCAGACCCCTGACTCATGTGCCTCTGTGGCTGCCCGCCCCTTTGTTCCGAAGGGACTCTAACAAAGAAGACTTGTTCTCCCCAAGACAAGAACTCAGTGAACCTGCCAGGCTCCCCTCCTGTCTCCATCCGGGAAAGTGTCCGCTTTCCATGTGGGACAGAGCAGGGGTAGGCTCAGCTCTTGTGTTCTGCTGGGTACCTGGCTGCATGTCTGCCAAGTCCCCATTTTGCAGATGCAAACACTGAGGTTCAGGGGAAGGAAGGCTTGTACTCAGAAGACTGGAGGGCTGCATAGATGTATCGGCCGGCTTTCCTGAAGCCTACAGAGTCCTACCCAACCAGGTCCTTTCTCTCCCTCTGGCTTCATCCATCCCTCTGGAGCAGCCCCCCTGGCCTCTTGGTTTCCTAGAACACACCAGGCAGCTCCAGGCTCAGGGCCTTTGGACTCACTGTACCCTCTCCCTGGTATGCCCTTTCCCACATAGTTGCTTGCTAACTCTCTTCAGTTCCTCCAAGTCGTTGCTCAGGCCTCTCCATCTAATCTTCCTCTGAGTGCTCAATTTAATCCTACAACGTGCCCCATCTCCACACTACCAGACTCTCTTCCATTTTACTTTTTCTTTCGCTCACAGCATTTATCACCGGCAAACAGAGTATACCCTTTACCCACTGCACAGTGGTGGGCCGGAGTTTTGTGAGCCGACTGAGGTCATGTTGGTAGCTTGAAATCAGCCATGATGCAATGATTACACCACAGGAATCAGCATGCACTACGGAGTCAGGCTTTTTACGCGGCTGAAGCCAGGATTCAACATTTATCAACACACAGCTGCCTGTTTATTACACTTAGTGCTTGTGGCCTCTGGTTCCTCCTGCCTCCATTAGAATGTAAGCTCCTAGGGGCAGGGGTCTGCCCAGTCACCCCGGCATCCAGCAGGCCCTCGATAAATACTTGCTGAATCGAGTGACCCTCATCCCTAGCAACTGCTCTCCAACTTTGACATCAGGTCCCATGACGAACCACCCCTCGGCACGACCCTGGTCCCTAGCACCATTTCGCCAGACCCCAGAAACACCCTCCACCTTTAGATACATCCCTCGAGCTCCCCAGCACCCCGACCCTAGGCCGGGCAATCCGGTCCCCTCGCAGCCCCCGCGGTCGCGGGGAAGGGAGCAGGAACACCGCGGCCTCTGACTCCGGTCATTCCGCACGGATTTCCCGCGCGCCTGCTGCCCTCTGGGCTCTGGCACGCAGGGCCGTCCTCGCCGCCTCCCCGAGGCCGGTGCCAGGGCCGCACGACCCGCACATCCGACCGCGGGGCCTCCCGGCTCCGGACGGTGCCCGCCCCGCGGGGTCGGGGGCCCAGCACGGCGTCCTGGTCATTCGCTGTAAGAGTCGCGCGGACCGGAGGCGCCGGGGGCGCGAAGCCCCGCCCTCGGCCCCCAGCGAGCGGCCGGGCCCGGACCCGCAAGGACGCTGGCCTCCACGTGCGGGTCTGCGGGTCTGCGGCTCAGGGCCCGGGAGGCGCAGCGACCCGCGCGACCTCGGAGGAAACACCGCCCCGGGGCCCGCGGCATGCCGGGAGTTGTAGTGCGGCGGCGCGGGGCGAGCGCGGGGGCCACCGGGACTTGTGGCCGCCGCGGGAGCGTCTGCAGAGCCCCGCGGGAGGAGCTGAGCCGGGCCGGGGCCCCAGTGGGCGCAGGGCTGCGGGATGCGAACGCGCTGCACGGCCGGGGCCCCGCGACCGGCAAGAAGAAGCGGCTGAACCGCTGCGCCCTGCTGGCTAGGAAGATGGTCACCGAGAGTGCGCTCGGTGGCGGCGAGAGCGCTCGGCACCAGCCCGATCCGGGACCCCACCCCCAACTCTAACCCTACTGGGCACGCACAGCCCATCTGGACCGGCTGGGACTCCCAGTCTCAGCCTTGGACGCTGAAACCTAACGCCGTTCCCTCCCCAGGACCCCCAAACCCAGCGTGGTCCACCCAGGCACAGCCCTGCAACCTCAGTTCCCCACCTCCCTACAGAACCACCCCCAGCTCCAACTTAACCACGCTCTGATCTTGGCCCCACCTCATCACCCAGACCTGGCTCCTAGACTCCCATGCTGCCCAAGCTCCGGGACCTCACTCACAGAGCAGGTGCAGACCCTGCTCCTGAAAGAAGCTCCTTGGGCAGAGAGCTTCCCTGAGGGGGTCTGGTCTGAGCGCTGACTGTGACCCCCAGCCTCAGCGCCTCCTCCCTCCACAGTCCGGCCTATGGGACCCCCAGCCTAGCCCCTATGCCTCCCCCAGGCTTACCCACCCAGTGTTTCCCAACTGCTGGTATTGGGGCTGAGTTGTTCCCTGGGCCGTGTGGGGGTGTTGAGCAGCAGGGGCACCCATCCACTCCAGGCCAGGAGCACCCCAGCTCTGACAACCACGTGTGTCTCCCAGGGCAGGACTGCCTGGGTGAGAACCACTGTCCTAACCCATTGAAACACCAGGGGTTCCCACATCTCAGCCTGGGGTTAGGTGGAGCAGAGGGGAGCTCCCCACCTCAGGAAAGGACATTTCCATTCGGTGCTCAGGACAGGCCACAAACCCAGCCTGAGGTCAAAGCCCCCTGCTCACTAGAGCGCACAGGTCACTTAAATTCTCCAGCAACCATGTTGAAAAAACAGGGAAAGATGTGGCATAAATAGGGGCTCCTGACTGGCTCAGTGGGTGGAGAGTGCGACTCTGGTTCTTGGGGTTGTGAGTTCCAGCCCCACACTGGGTGGAGAGGTTACTTAAAAATAAAAATCAGGATGCCTGGGTGGCTTAGTCCATTAAACATCTGCCTTCAGCTCAGGTCGGGATCTTGGGGTTCTGGGATCAGGCCCCACACCAGGCTCCGTACTTGGCAGGGGGTCTGCTTGAGATTCTTTCCCCCTCCCCATCCCTCAGCTCCTCCCCCCCCCACCCCGCGCTCTCGCTCACGCGCTCTCTCTCAAATAAATAAATAAAATCTTTAAAAATAAATAAAATTTAAAAATTAAAAATTAAATAAAAGTAGATTCACAAACCCAAGTTGTTACAAAGTCACTTTAAGGTTTTCCAGTAAATGAGTCAAGTATCTGCTTTTAAGTTGAAATGTTAATTAAAAGTTACATTTCAGGTGATCAGTAAGCACACATGGCTGGCAGCTCTGCCCTAGTCTCCGTCGTGTGACCCAGCCTTGACACTTCCCCAGCCCAGCTCTCCGGGGGTTGGGCAGCCGGGCCGCTCTAGCACATGGTTGGACACTGGAGAGCAGATCCAGCCCTGGACCTGGTGACCGTGGACAAATCCTTCTGAACTATTTGAATTTATCACCACACATCTGCTTTGGGAGATGGTCTACCTCCTCATAGAAAACCCAAAGATTCATCAACACTGGGTCTGCATCTCTGTGGGGTCATAGCAGTGACTACCTCCTCTGATACCGCTGGCCCCCACTCCATGACGGCTACAGGGCATGGTCAGCTTGGGGTGGCAGAATGGGGAGGGTCCTCAGTCGGCGGAGGACAGAAGAGTGGCTGGATGGGGGGATGGGCGATGGATGATGGACATGTGGACAGGTAGGTGGCCAGACGATGGGCAGATGAATGGATGGATGGGTAGGTGGACGAATGGTCAATAAGTGGAAAGACGGATGGACAGGCAGGTGGGTGGATGATGCATGAACGTGTCAGTCTCTGGTTAGACTGATAGATGATGACCTCACCCCTGAACTCCACCCTGGTCTGCCCACACCTCCTAGGATCAGTTTGGGTGTGTTCTGCCCTCTGCCCTGCAGGTGTCTGGGGGGGTGGTGACCCGCCTGCAGTCCCATCCCCAGGTGTGGGGCAGAACATAATCACCAGCATCCTCGGCCTGTGCAAGGGCCCCACCCTCTACAGCTTCGTCTTCTACCTGTTCCACGTGGAGCTGAGCAAAATGGTGGCCTGGGGCCCCGGACAATGCTGCCAGGACCAACATGGCAAACCCTTCAGACAAGGTCCCACCCTCCACCCACCTGTGTCCCACCTGTCCCCCTGCCTGTCTCCAGGGACAGGAACACCACATTGGCCTCTCTTCTCACTGGACCTTCATCCTGGGCCACTCTTTCTCTTTGGCACCTGCCCCATTCTCCTCCAGCCCCTGGTCACCCTTTTGACCCCCCCAGCACAATCACCTGACCCTGCAGCCCAGAGCCCACAAGAAGCTTGGTGGGGGTCCCCAAGCTGTCCCACAGCCCTTCGGGTGGGGGCCCCATCAGCAAGGAGCTGCTGCTGGAGGGCAGCATAGCCTGAGTTAGCAACAGGACCTGAGATCAGGGGTTATACTTCTGGGAGCCCCAGCCTCAGGATGGTAGAGCCAGCACCCCAAAATCAGCTCTCACCAAGATGTGCCTTCCTGCTCCTTGGGGCAGGTGAGGGGCCTGAGGATCCTCAAGGCCCTCACCCTTGCCTGTTCAGCTCATTTAGGGCTACCCCAGCAGGAACCCTCCACTCCTGGTAGGGGACGAGCCACAGTCCGCAGGGATGCTGGGCCCAGCTATGGGGCCTTTGAGGGCCACCCTGACCCTACTCCACCCCCAAGGGCATCCATCCAGTCTGTCTGAACCCAGATGTCACAGCCCAAAGCCTCCGACCCCTTGATGCTCATGACAACTTAAATCTCAGGCCCTCAGACTGGCCTCAAGGGGTCAGGCAGTGAGCAGACGCCAGGCTCTGACAGCCCTGGCCACCACCAGTGTGGGGTTCAGCTTCCCAGAGAAAGAGAAGTTGTCTTTTTTTTTTTAAGATGTTATTTATTTATATGGGAGAGAGAGAGAGTGCACAGGGTGGGAGGTGGGCAGAGGGAGAGGGAGAAGCAGACTCCCCGCTGAGCAGGGAGCCCAATGCGGGACTAGATGCAGAACTCGACCCCAGAACCCTGGGATCATGACCTGAGCCAAAGGCAGATGCTTAACCCACTGAGCCATCCAGGCGCCCCAGAGAGAAGTTTTCTTCATGGGCATTTGGTGTTATTTACTTGGGGCTCTGGCCCCCAACCTTGGTGCCCTGGGTGTCATCCCTCCTGCCAAGCCCCCTTGGTCTAGCTCAGCCAGGCAACTTCAGGGCAATTTCTCTAGCCTTCTAGAGCCTTCTATGGGTATTCATTAAAAGATCATTCACAAAAAATAATAAATAAATAATCATTCACAACTTCCCTTTCCTTCCCCCCTCCCCCACCCCTGAGACCCACAGAAGCAGGGAGTGACTGTGGGGCGGGGGGAGGGGGGCATTCCTAGGTAGGGGGTCCTCCAGCATGAAAGACACTGCTCTTGTGGCCCCAGCCCACCCCAAAGAAAGAGCTGTGAGCCCCCAACTGGCCGGTGGTACCAATGAGTGGAGCTGGCCCAGCCCAGGTGAGAAGGGTGTCCCTGGAGAGAATGGGCATCTCTGGGGGGCTGGGGCAAGCTGGCCCCTCCTGGATACCCTCTGAGGAGGCCAGGTCCCCTTCAAAGCGCTGCTGCTGTCATGGAAGGTTGAGGCCAGGATGACAGGTCTTGGGGGGGCTGGGACCCCCCATGGGAAGGAGGTTTCCTGCTCAGGCCACTGAGGACTTCCTCCTGGGTGGGGACAATGCCGGGAAGGGGAGGGGATCTGCAGGCAAGCACAGCAGGAAGCTCAGGTTGCGGGGGCAGGGGGAGGTAGAGGGATGACCTCAGTCCCCATGGAGGCGGCTGGCTCCATGGGCTCAGTCTCCCAAGCACAAGACCAGATGTCCCAGATGCAGGCAGGACATGTGGTTCAGTCCCTGCTAGTGCTGGTCTTGGGCCCCTCTCTCTAGGCCCCTGCCCCCTCCCTCTTCTGCCATCCTCTCTCCCTCTGTCGCTCTGTTGCCCCTCCCCACCCTAGGTTCCAGCTTTTCCTTACCTCTGCCCAGAACCCTCTGGGTCTGATCAGCCCACCTGCCCCCTTTCCTCTGGGCACCCATATCACCAGGTCCTCCTTCTGTTGTCTTAGAGTTGTGTGTGTCTTTGAGCATGGAGGTCTGCCATCCACAGGGGTAGAGCATTTGGAGCCTGGAATGAGCACCATGGAGGACTGGTGATGGATGCGGGAGGCAGGGCCCGGAGAGCTAGGTCCCGCCCTCCAAGGGGCCTTGGCTGGGAGGGAGGCAGGAAGCAGGGTCAGGGGCTGGGAAGAGGCCCATTCACCAGGCCCACTGCCCCCTGCCCGGGTTAAGAGCCCAGCTTCCCGAGAAAGGCCCACACCTCCGGCCTGGGGAGGGCCTCACCTAGGAGTCCACCTTCCTGTGCCACCCTTCCCGGCACAAGGCTACAGGGGGGATGGGACCAAGGAAAACAGGACTCCCAAGTTCACACAGGTGGACCCTTGCCTCACCGAGGCCTCAGTTTCCCCCCTCTGCTCCCAGCCCCTCCTCTCGCCCCTCGGCTTCTGCCTCTGGCAATTAAGACACGAAGGAGGCCCAGATGCAGAGCTAGTGAGGTTCGACCCTTCATTGCCCGGCTGCCCCTCCTTTTATTCCCAAGCCAGGGCAAGCGAGGCACCAGCCACACACTGAGGTCAACCTGAAGCACACCAGGACCCTCCATTCTTTTCTTCCTGCATGCCTGCTGTGCATGGGGTCTGGGGTCATGGGGTGGCACTGCACAACAGACAAGATCTACCTCCAGTAAATGGGAAATGAGGTTTTAGCTACATGACGTCATTAAGGGCTACAAGGAAAACGCAGCGGGGGAAAGTAAAATGGAGGTGGGGAGGAGTGAAGCTGGTTGGGGAAGACTCTGAGGAGGCAACACTTGGGCAGAGACTGGACAGGGTGAGTGAGTGCACAGCCTTGCCGAGGCCCTGAGGCTTCCCAATCCTGCGAGGCTTCTCTCCTTTGTGCCACAGGCAGCCTTGGGGTGTCAGCATGCTCAGAAAGGTGTTTCTAAAACCACTCTGGGTGCTGGGTGGTACATGGCCATGAAGCACAGAGAAATGAGGCCAGGCTGAGGGGCAAGGAGGAAAAGGGGGATGGATTTCTCAGGACTCACTGATGACAGCTGTGAGTGGGCAGCCGGGCCAGAGTCCCTTCCTGGTCTTGCCCTGTAGACCTCAATCCCTGTGTGGAACAGGGCAGGGAGGCAGCCCCCTACCCTGAGTTCCCAGTGTCCCACAGCCCTAGCTGTTTTACCGAGGAGAGACAAGCTCAGAGGTAGGTGGTGAAGTGTCTCAGCTCCATCAGTCCCAGGAGACCCTCACATCGAGGAGAATGTGACCCCTAGAAGACCACCATCACCCCCACAAGATCCTCACCCATGAAGGACTCTTCTTCCAGGAGGTTCCACTCCCAGGAGCGCCCCACCCCCAGGGGACTACCACCCCTGAGACTCTCACCCCAGAGACGCTCACCCGCAGGAGACCCCACCCCCAGAGGACCCTCCCCGCCAAAAGCCCCCCACCTCCAGGTGCCCCCCCACCCCAGAGACCCTCACCCGCAGGAGGCCCCACCCAAGGAGAACCTGCCCCGCCCCCCCAGCTCCGCACTTCCGCCCTGGAAGAAGGCTGCTCTCGGTCGCCCCGGCTCAGCCACTCCAGGCAGTGGAGGCTGAGATCGCACGGCCGTCGGGGCGGCTCGGGGTGGCGCCAACCCCGGGCCTGGTTCCGATTTCCATACGGTGGACTTGGACCACCACCCCTCTGTGGCCTCCATCTTCCAATCTTCCCATCCCTCAAAGTGGAGTCCGCTCACACCTTCCCGCCCCGTCTGTGCTGATCTTGGCTGCTGGGTCCCCGCCAACCCTGGCCCCCAGCTCCTGCCTCTCTGTCGCCTCCAGGGTCGGGGGTCAGGGCGGGAAACCCCCTCGGGAAAGCCCCGGGGAACAGCTGGAGGACGGGGCGGCGGAAAAGAGCCGGGGGCACCGCTATTTAAGGGGCGTCCCCGGCGGGCGGAGGACAGAGCCGACACCGAGCATGGAGCAGAGTCTCGCCCTCCTGTTTCCCTTCTTCCTGGGGCTCCTCCAACGAGGCCAGGGTGAGCAAGGGAGGGGGCTCCGTTAGGGCAGTGAGTTTAGAAGAGAGGGGACGGCGGGGACCGAGGGAAGGCTCGCAGCAGGGCGGTGCGGTGGCTCGGGGAAGGTGCGGAGGACCGTACGGTGGGGGGTCTTGGAGGAGGCCGGGCGAAGGGCAGTGGGGGGGAAGGTCAGGCTGGGGGGGTCTGGGGCGGGGACCCGCGGCTGGGGGTGGGGGGCGGGGCTGAGAGCGCCGTCTGCCCGCAGGTGGGCCCTTGGAGGTGGAGCCCCCAGACTCCGTGGTGGCAGTGTCCTTGGGCGGGTCTCAGCAGCTCACCTGCCGGCTGGCCTGCGCTGACCACAGGACTCCCTCGGTGCAGTGGCGGGGCCTGGACACCAGCCTGGGCGCCGTGCGGTCGGACGCGGGCAGCAGTGTCCTCTCCGTGCGCAATGCGTCCCTGTCCGCGGCCGGCACCCGCGTGTGCGTGGGCTCCTGCGGGACCCTCACCTTCCAGCGGACCGTGCAGCTCCTGGTGTTCGGTGAGCTCCCACCCCTCCCCGCCGCCTGTGCACCTTCTGGCCACCCAGCAACCCTGCCTTACCTCCCTACCAATGCCACCTTTTCCTGGGAGCCTTCCCAGATTGCCCACCCTGCCCCCCAGCTCAAAGGCTGTATCAGCTCCACCTATGTCGCTCTGCAATCCATTTCTTCCCTTCATCATCCCTCCTCCCCCTACCTGACCCCCACTCTTTCTGCTCTGGACCTGTCTCCAGTACTTGACATTCTAGACACACAAGCTGTGGCCGCTGGGTCTTCCCCTGACCCCACGCACCAGCAGTCCCCACTCACCCCTTGGCCCCACCCCAAGCCCCCTCCTCAAGGCCCAGTACTGACCGTATGGGCTCGGCCCGCCCAGCTCACACCCTCTGTCCACAGCATTCCCAGACCAGCTGACTGTCTCCCCAGTAGCCCTGGTGGCCAAGCAGGACCGAGAAGTGGCCTGCACTGCCCATAACATCACACCTGCCAGCCCTGAGGCCCTCTCCTTGTCCCTGCTCCTGGGGGACCAGGAACTGGAGGGGGTGCAGGCCCTGGGCCGGGATGTGGAGGAGGAGCCCCAGCAGGGCGAGGACCAGCTGCTTCGGGTAACAGAGCGCTGGCTGCTGCCCCCGCTGGAGACCCCCACCCCACTCACCCTCCGCTGCCAGGCAACCATGAAACTACCTGGCCTGAAGCTGAGCTACCAGCGGGCCATTCCAGGTGAGTCTTCGGGGTTCTGGCCAGCCTGCACTCAGTGCCCCAGGAAGTAGGTGAAGTCCCCCCACCCAGCTCCTATGAGCCTTGATGAGTGGTGCCCAGGGGCTCTTCTGGAATCCTGGCTCCGCCCCCTTCCCCCCCCCCCCCGCCCCCGGTGTCCCAGTCTGAATCGGTCACAATACCCACAGCAGCCAGCAGCCACAGCAGGGGAATCCCACGTGCCTCCAGTGTGATACTCCTCATAAGTTTATTCAGCCATTCAACAGGTTAACTGAGCACCTACCCTGTGCTGGACCCCTAAGATCCTGTCCTGCTTTGCCCACAGTCCTTCAAGGTTCCTACCTCCCTCCAGGTACAAACCCAAATCCTCCCATGTCCACAGGGCCATGAACCACCTGCCCTCACCTCCTCCGTCTCCCCCCATCACTCTGCTCCGGCCACATGAGCCTCCCAGCTGCACCTCCAACAGGCCAGGCATGGTCCTGCCCCAGGACCTTTACATATGCTCCACCTCCACTGGGAATGCTCTTCCCCCAGCTCTCTCCATTGCTCCCTCACTCACCTTCCCGTGAGCCTTCTCCTGACCTGTCTAAAGGGTCAAAGTATCCTTACTACCTCGTACACATAGATATATACACACACACATATGCACACACACACACAAGCCCTTTCTCCTATTGTATGTTTTTTGACACCTTTTATCAGTATATGGCATCCTGCATTTTCTGCTCATTTTTCCCATTGTCTGTATCCCCTATTGTTGGCTTCACTGAGAAAGGAATATGTCTTGTTCGTGGCTATGTCCCCAGTGGCTAAAACAGTGCCCAGCACGGAGTAGGTATTCAACACATACATTCTGGATGGATGGATGGATGGATGGATGGATGGATGGATGGATGGATGAAACCACAGTGCCCAGCACATAGCAGGTGCACAATAACTACTTGCTGAATGAACAAATGAAAACATTTAACTTGGGGCTGAGGACACAGTAGGTGCTCAGTTCGTGTCAGACATTATTAATTTAACAAACATGTCTAATGTGGGACAGGCACTGTCCACGTCATGAAGCCCCCAGCAGCCTCTCACTAAAGAAGCACAAATTCCTTCTCCAGCAGGGCACCCTGAAATTCATGTTAATGCACATGGGGTCATCAGGGGTGGGGATGGAGCAAGGGAGCTCCCAGGGGACTGGAAGGGGGGGCAGGTAGGGTGCGGTGGGAGGCCAGAGAGGCCACTGGATTTGAAAGACATTTCATGGTAGGATGGACAAATCCCCTCCTGGATCCTCAGTCTCCCCATCTGTACCACAAGGAATGGAGCACCCCTTCCCTTTGCCAGGGAGCACCTTCCCCTCTCCGCCTCCCAGTCCTGTAATTTATAAAATCCAGGACTCACCAACCCTGCACTCTGATCACTCTCCATGGCAAACCCCAGGATGTGGCTCTCACCCCCTATACAGTTGAGGAAACTGAGACGCAGACATTCAGAAGCTCACCCAGAGTGGGGAGGGGACCAAGACAGACCCTGACCCCGCTCCTACCCACTGGGATACCCTTTGATTTGCCCAAGTGGCCCAGGATGGGGCTTCAGCAGTTCTGGTCCTACCCCGTGGTCTAAACGGAGAGACGGGCAGAAGAGGGAGCCTGGGGCAGGAGAAAAACCATCACCTTGTTTTCCAGTCCTGCACAGGCTGACCTCCCCGGAGCCCCCTGTCACGACCTCTGCCGAGGCCACCCCAGAGCTGAGCTCCACCCACAGCTCCGAGAGTCCAGGACCCCCACCAGGGAACAGCTCCACCAGGCCCTGCCACCCTGAGATCCGCCAGTCACCAGCAGCAGAGGGTCTGGAGCTATTTTGTGAGGCTGTCTGTGACCCCGGTGTGGCAGTGGGCTGGACCCAGGCCCCCGGGGGTCTGGAAGCCTACCAAAGGTGGGAGGCTGGGGCCCAGGCTTGGCTGAGCGTGCCCTGGGCCGGCTGCAGCCCTGAAGGCTGGTTTCGGTGTCGCCTGGACCCAGGGGGACAGATGGCCAGCCTGTACCTGGTCCCGGAAATCTGTGAGTTCTGGGGGCTAGGGAGGGGTCCGGGGGAACCTCAGAGGGAGGGAAGCCTGGCATCAAGACCTCAGACAAGGGATGGGCCTGCCCAGCTTCAGTCTCCCCAGTTGTCCAGTGGGCTTCCCTAATGGGGGAAGATTCCAGTTACTTGGCACTGTGAGGACTGCAAATTTCAGAAACTCTAGATTTCACAGCACTCCGTAAACTCTAACCTGTACAACCCACAACAGCCTGTAGGATAGAAATAGAATAGAGCCACTTAGGTAGTTTCAAATTTTCCAGTAGCCACATTTAGAAATATAAATGAGACATTTTACATTCTTTTCTTTTTTTTTTTTAAACTAAGTCTTCAAAATGTGTGTAATTACACTAACAGCATGTTGCATTCGGATGAGCCATATTTCAAACAGGCGTGGTGGGCAGCCAACTCACTTCCAACCATAAGGTCCTATGTGCCTTTCAAAAGATCCACTCCAGAAGTCCTTTGGATATTTCAGCAGTTTTTATACACTTCAAAAGACACTCTAAACCATGAAGTCCTTTGCAAAATCTCAGGGAGCTCAGTAAATGTGGAAGCCCCTAGCAGATTCTTGTGAGCTTCTCCCCCACACCTGCAAAGAGGTGCTCAGGACTCCTGACGCTTCCTTCTCCAGGCTCCCAGACAACACCCCCAGCCCTGTGGACGGGCAGCTTGGTGCTGGGGCTGCTCTTCTTGGTGTTCCTCACCTATCGCCTGTGGAAACGCTGCAGGCCCACCCAGTGACAACCAAGCCCACCGGCTCCTCTGGGCCCCTGCCCCACCTGGACGGATTGAGGGGGACTGGCCTGCCTTTCCTTCCACACAGTTGCAACCAGAGGACAACTGCAGGGTTCTGGACCTACACGGTTGAGAGCTGACCATTAGCCCCTTACCCTGACGGCCAGCATCTGAGTTTCCCTCAGTGGAGCCCCTGAGGAGCCCCCCCCAGCAATGGTCCAGAGCTGTAGAATAAAGAGCATCTGGTCTGACCTCAGTGGTTTCTGTGGTGTTACAAGGATGCTGGAATCTTCCACACAGCTCCAGCTACCCTCTGCACTGGGAGACTCCCCCAAGAGATGAGGATGGACAGGACCCCCAACCCCTACTTGGCCAGGTCTGGGGAAAGGGAGCAACAGGGAGCGTGGGTTCTGCCTGCGGTGGGGAGAACACAGCTTGTACCTTTCCCCGGATGGGGGGACACCTAAGGAATAACTAGAAGTCCTCAAAAGAAGTGGGGAAAGTTGAGGGGGTGGACAGTGTGGACAAGACACAGAAGTGGCTTGTTAAAGGAAATTTTCTCTCTTGGGGTGGCTTGGGAGCTAAGTCGGTCGGGTGGGGGAGAGGCGAGGAGGAGTCTGGGAATCAGATCAGCAGATGAAAGCTGGGGATTCCGCTGCGGGCACTGGGGAGCTATGGGAGAGTTCAGAGCTGCAGAGGCTGTGGTGAGAAAGATCCCTCTGGTGGTGAGGAAAGGTAACAGCATGGGACGGGGAACTGGGGACCTCAGGTGGTCCACTCATTCGGCGAGCCATGAGAACCCAGAGCAGACCCCCTAACTCAGCCTGGCGGGTGGCTGGCGGGGGAAAGGAGACCTCTCCCCACGGGGTGATCCATAAACTCAGACGGAGACCGCACCGGGCTGAAGGCCAGACTGAGCACAAAGGCTCAGAGGAAAATCAGAAAGCGGGGCAGGGTCGGCGCTCAGTCCCGGAGTTGGAACCATCCCCGCGCATGCTCCGCCTGGCTACCCAGATAACCAAGGAGACTGGTTGCTAGGGGACCATGCTAATGACGGACTCGCCCACTACAATCCGGCTTCAGGCCAAACACCATGCCCTTCCTAGAGAGCCATTTTGGAGTCTGGCAAAATTCAGGTTCCGGGCCTAAGCTCGGAAAGCTAACCAGCACACGCAAAGAGGAACCGGAGGAAGAATGCCGATGAGAGCTTGGGGGGGGGCGGGGGGCGGGGGGGGTAGCCTGGTCTAGTTATTTGTCAGAGTCTCCCGCGGAATCCGGGCGCCCTCTGCCCTTAACCAAGATGGCCGCCCCGAGGCGCCAGCGCACTGTGGAATACGGCGGCGCTTCCGGTCCCGTTGCCCGCAACAAAGATGGCGGCAGTGGAGAAGCGGCGGCCGGCCGTGGCTCCGACGGCCAGTTTTGTCGACAGCGGGCGGCCGGCGGTGTCCCGAGCAGCAGCAACGGCCGAGAGTGAGGAGGACTTCCTGCGGCAGGTCGGCGTGACGGAGATGCTGCGCGCGGCCCTGCTGAAGGTGCTGGAGGCGCGGCCCGAGGAGCCGATCGCCTTCCTGGCGCACTACTTCGAGAACATGGGCTTGCGCTCGCCTGCAAACGGCGGCGCCGGGGAGCCCCCAGGCCAGCTCCTGCTGCAGCAGCAGCGCCTGGGCCGCGCGCTGTGGCACCTTCGCCTGGCTCACCACTCCCAGAGGTGCGGGGCTGGGCCGGGCCGGGGCGGGGCGGGGCCGCTGCGGACCTGGAGCCCCGGCGTGCTGCCCGCGGGCACGCTGGGCACTGTAGTCCGCACGCCTCCTGGCGCGGGGTGGACCCAGAGCGCGGGGGGCTGGTCTTTTGTGATGCCTTTCTGCAGGTGCTCAGTTTCCCCTTGCAGCCCTCCCCACTTTTAAAAATCGCGGAGCCCAGAGAGGACCCAAAGTCACAGAGCTAGTCCTCCGAGCCAGGTCCTTCCAAACTAGGTTTTTCTTTAAATGCCTTGTTACTGGCGGCGTTGCGATCCCATCCATTGAGCCAGAAAGTGGATATTTACAGGGCTGAGAACAACTCAGTCACCCGAGGCCCGTACCCCCGGAGGCAGCGCCCAGCGGGTAGGAGGGGTGTCCAGAAAGAGGCCTGCTTCACGCACAGGAAAAGGGGCTGCAGGCACGAGGCGGGCAGGTGCACTGGCCTGGAGGCCATAAAGCTGCCGTGTGGGACCCACAGGCTCCTCAGCCTTTCTGTGGCTGAAGCACGGTGGGGGGCGGGGGATGGAGCCTGCCCCCCTACACGTGCCCCCCCCAACAGTTCTGAGCCCACGAAAGGTGATTGAGGAATATGTATTGAATGAATGGTCCACATGAGATGGATTGAGGAGCTTTCTGACATGCAACATCAACCAGGTGAGGTCATGACTGGATGTGGGTGGGCTGGGCCTTGGCTGGTGGGGAGGGGTCCCTAGAAGCAGAACCTGAGGCAAGCATTCATGCGTGGGTAATGTTATAAGGGAGTGCTCCCAGGAGAACCCAGGAAGGGAGAGGAAACCAAGCAAGGGAACATTCCAGCCTGATCACCAGGCGATTCCCCGCTGTGCTTCCAGCACCTGCCCACCTTTCGGCAGCCCTCCCAAGAGAGTCAGAGTACAGGCCATAAGGACAGCACTGGGAAGCTGGGGAGGGGTCTCAGGTATGGGAAGGGGTGTGGAGGGTGGGAATCTGAGCAGAGCATCCATGTGCGCTGAAGGTCGAGCTGCTGGGTTTGCAGGGGCAAAGGTGGGAAAGAAGTATGCAGAGACAGTCCTAGGTCGTCCATGGGGCTGCCCACTGAGATGGGAGGTCACTGATATGGGGGAAGTGTCCAGGGTTGCTTGGGGACTCTTAAGTCGGGCAGCTGGGAGAACCTTGCAGCTGGAGGGTGGACAGGTGGCTCTGCAAGTGGGACAGGAGGTTGTCCGCCAGGAGGGGTTGTGAAGGCCTCAGGAGAACCGAGAAAAGCCCGGGACCCAACCCTGAGGAGCCCCAGCCTTAGAGAACCCACAAAAAAAGCACGATCAGGCCAACCAGACATGAAGGAGGGAACTAGAAGAGAATGGCATCGTGGAACATCTTCCAAAGGGGAAAAGTCGTCAGTGGCTGGGCCACCATGTACCGTTGTTCAGGCCAAGCACTGCACAAGCCACTCACCTATAGACAGTCACAAATGAGGATATGTCTATGAAGGCTTTTTGCAGTTTCTTCCTAATCCACACAGAGGCACCCTGTGGTGGGCTGGCGGCAGTCCCGTATCCAGTGGCCCATAGACGAGGGCCGACAAGTGCCTGTTGGATTTAGGGCCAGGAGAGCTGTATTCATGTCCTGTGGCGGCTGTAACAAATTACCACGAGCTTGGTGGCTTAAAACAACAGAAATGTGGGGCACCTGGCTGACTGGGTCGGTAGAGGGTGCGACTCTTGATCTCAGGGTTTTAAGTTCAAGCCCCATGTTGTGTGTAGAAATTACCTAAAAATCTTTAAAAAGGTGGGCGGGGGGGAGAAATTTATTCTCTCACAGTTCTGGAGGCTGAAAGTCTGAGATAAAGCTGTCACAAGGCTGCCCTCCCTCCGGGGGCTCCAGGGGAGGGTCCCTCCTGCCTCTTCCAGCTCCTGGGGTCTCCAGGTGTCCCTCGGCATGTGGCCGCATCGCTCCAGTGCCTGCCTGTGTCCTCCTCTGTGTCTCTGTGTCTTTTTCTTTCTGTTTTAAGGACCCTTGGATTTAGGGTTACCTCATCTCATCTCCAGATCCTGAACAAATTACATCTGCAAAGACCCTATTTCCAAATAAGGTCACCCTCACAGGTTCCAGATAGACATGCATCTTGGGGGGACTCGGTTCACTGCACTGCAGGGGTGTTGGAGCCGTGGGCTGGAGGCACTTCGGAGCTGGAGGGGCACAGAGGGTGGAGTGAATAGGGGAGTGGCGGGCGCCACCTGCTCTCCCCAGAGACGGAGCCAGTGGCTAGCTCAGAAGACAGGGTCCCCATCAGGAGCCCCTGAACCTAGCCTGAGGGGCCAAAAGCAGAAGCCAGGCCAGGCAAGTGCCAGTGTGGAAAGCAGGTGCCCCGTCTGACGAGGAGGGGCTGACTGGGCCACCTGGGAGCTGTTCTTGAGGGCCTCATCAGCATGAAAGATTTGGGGAGAAGTCATCCAAAATTCCTTTTCCTCTGTTTTGTGCGGATCACAAGTGTTGGTCTCCGGGAGGGACTGGAGATGGTGGCCGCAGGTGCAATCGACCACCCCCCTGCCAGCCTCAAGGCCCCAAGGGCATAAAAACCATGTTTGTGAGACTTGCTGAGGGCTGCATGGTCACTAAGGGGCAGGTACAGAGCCCAATCTGGACAGTGTGGCCCCCTCACCCCCAAGGCCTCTGAGCCACCACAATGCTAGTAGTAACAGCCAGGGTGCCCTTCCTGCAGGCCCCCCTGACCTGGGAAAACCTTCGAAAGGGCACCCCCAAGTCCAGGTTCCTCAGCTCAGTCTCTGGGCCAGGCCCTCCTGAGCACTGTGGGGTGTTGAGCAGCTTTCTTGGCCCCCACCTCCCCCCAAGTGATAACACCCAAAAGTGCCCCCAGATCTCACCAGGAGTCACCCCCATGGAGAACCCCTGGGCTAAAGTGAAACGTTTCCGTGTCTCACTCCAGAAATAGTTGACACACTCTCACGTAGGTATTATCTAAGCAAATGCTCACTCTAGTGCTCTGGGTGGGAGCTGATACGGTGGGGCCCTCAGTGGAGCCCCAGTCCCCGCGTCACAGATGGGGAAGCCAAGTCCCAGAGCCCGGCGATCCCGCGGACAGAGCAGGTGCTCCCTGGTGGCCGCCGGGAACTGTGTGGGGGTCCCCGGGGAGCTGCAGACCTGCGGCCAGCAGCCTAGAGGTTGGGTGTCACCTTCCTCAGCGTCTTTCCCATCAGCTCCGATCTCGTAGGGCTGTGATTACCCCTCTGTGTGTCTTCCTGCCTCATGAGGCCAGGAGTGTAAGACAAACAGCATGTGGGCAGCCCACTGAGTCCCGCCCTGGTCACAGCTAACGCTGAGTGCAGGAGGGACCCCTCCACGTGCCAGGCCCTGTTTTAAGTACTTGGCTCATGAGAACCCTGAGAGGCAGGGATGGGGACCCTCACTCTCCAGTGACCAGAACCCGAGCGTAGATCCAGGTGGGGTCCAGGGACAGAGCTGTGCTCCCAGAAGGCACTCGGTGAACATGGGAACCAAACGGCACGGGGGTCTTGCCCGCCAGGCCCCAGCCTCTAGAGAGGAGGGAATTCGCTCACCTGGAGGGCAGACCAGGCTGCTGGAGAAGAGGCATCGCGGCCCAGAGTTGGATGAATCGTGGACCATGTTTGTATCAGGACAAGCTGTGTCACGTGGCAGTAACAGCTCTGAAACCTCGGTGGCCCCAACACAAAGGACTGCTTCCCGCAGCACGAGGCGGAGGCCCAGGGGACTGCCCTCACACACGCACTGGGAGTTTACCCAAGCATGGCAACGGGGAGTGGACCCCAGGGACTCACTGTAGCTCTCACAGCTTGCCTCGGAAGTGGACCACGTGTGGCTTCCACACCCATCTCTTGGCGGAACAAAGTCCTGTGGTTCATCCTCACTTCAGAGGGGTGGCCAGCCTTCAGGAGGCCCGCCAGTCCTCACCTCCCACATCAGATGGGGCCGACCTGCACCCCCATCGGGTATGGCGGCGTGGCGGGCAGCGGCCTCCGTGTCCCATCCTGGTGCACGGCCATAGTGTGGGGAGGGCTCTGGAGACGCCGTGGGCTGGGGACCGAGGCCCGGGCGTGTGCGCCTTCAGAGGGCGGGCAGACCCTGAGCCACTGCCTTGGTGGTCCATCAACATCTGCTGCCATCTCAGGCTGCTGGGTTTGGGTGATTTGTTACGCAGGCTGGCTAGTTGGCAGAGCACTAGTGACCAGCACGTGTGTTCACAGCGGACCTCCCCCCTTCCTGGTGAAGGGAATTAACGTTCAGAGTTCCTGCAGAGAGTTGGTTTGAGGCATCAGCCAGCTAATGCATTAGGTGACGGGGGAGAGAGCAGGAGGGAGCGCCCGAGGAGCTTCCCAGCACTGCTCTCACTGACCACCAGTCCCAGCACGTCGCAAGGGCCCAACGAATGAGAAGGAAAAGGGGTTTCTAGCCGGACGGACTGAGAACTGAGTCCCAGCTGGGAGGGAGACCCCCGCAGCCTGCTGTTCTTGTAGCTCTGGGCCACGGTTTCCTCCTCTGATGCACAGAGCTCGCTGGGCCAGCACATGCATCGTAAGCCCCGCATGGGGCAGCGGCGCTGGCCAGAGTGGCCGGCCTGTACTGGGCATCTACAGTGTGCTAGCCGGTGTGTACTGGGCTCAACTACTTGCTGGCCCACGGAAAGGTGAGACAGTGTGCCCAGGTCCCACGGGAGGTGAATGGAGCCACATGTGCCTTCCCTCACCATGGAGCCGAGCTCCCAGAAAGGGTTGGCTCACCCCCTCCTCCCTGGGACCCTTGGCCCAACCGTGAGCCCCCAACGAGCCTCACTACCTGTTGGTCATGGTGGAAATGCTAAAGGGCCACCAGCCGTGCTAGTGCTGGGCTACAGGCCAGGCTAGCCAGCCCCCCAGGCTCACCCTGCAGCCCTCTTAACCACCATGCTCCCCAAATCTGCTCGTGAAGCTCACAGCACAGCCAGGCCACGTAGTAGAGCCTCGGGCTCTTCTGGGGCAAAGAATCATGCCCGCCTCAAAGCAGATAGCAAGGAAGGCAGACTTTCCCATATAAGAACAGGTCGTATTTTCAGTTTTGTGGGTCAATCCGTGTTGCAACCATTCAGCTCTGCCTTTGCAGCAGGAAAGCAACCCCAAGCGGCATGTCAGTGGTTGGATGAGACCATGTGCCAGTAAAACTTTATTTACAAACTAGGCGGTGGGCCAGATATGACCCATGGGTGTAGTTTGCTGACTCCGGCCAGTGTGAAACAAGTTAATGCACATTAAATGCCAGGAGTGACCACCCCGTAGTGTAAGTGGTATGGTTGGGGGGCAGTGGGAGAGCCCCGCGGGGCAATGCCCACTAGCCAACTCAGCAGATGTTCATAGAGCACCTGCCGTGTGCAGGCCATGTTCTAGGCACTGGGGGCTGTGCATAAACTCCCTGATGTGTGCTCCTGGGCTGACGTTCCGAAGGACATGAAACTTCATCCTGAGGACATCTTACACTAAGATGGTGGTAACTGCCGTGAAGAAAAAGAGAGGAGGCGGCGGGGGGGACACTGAAAAGGTGACACTTGAGCAAAGACTGGGAGGAGCTGGAGGAGCCATGGGGAGAGCTGGGGGAAGGGCACTCCAGGCAAAGGACACCGCCTGTGCAAAGGCCCTGGGGCTGGCAGGCGGGCAAGGGGGCCGTGGGCTGTGCGGGGCTCTGCCCAGCTGGCCCAACACTCCCGTCCTCCTACAGGACGGCCTTCAACAACAACGTCAGCGTGGCCTACGAGTGCCTGAGCGCCAGTGGGCGCAAGAAGAAGCCAGGGCTGGATGGGCGCACCTACAGTGAGCTGCTCAAACGCATCTGCCGGGACGGGGAAGCCCCCGAGGAGGTCGTGGCGCCCCTGCTGCACAAGATCCAGTGCCGGGACCACGAGGCTGTGCCGCTGGACGTCTTCCGCGCCGGCATGCTCACCTGCTTCGTGCTGCTGGAGTTCGTGGCGCGGGCCAGCGCCCTCTACCAGCTGCTGGAGGACCCCGCCCTGGCTGTGGCGGACCGACGCGTGGGCCAGGCCGTGCTGGACACCCTGGAGGGGGCCCTGCAGGCCAGCGATGGAGGTGCTGTGCCCGCCCGCTACCTGGAGGCTGGCTTACGCCTGGGCCCCGACAGCCTGGCACTGGCCATGGACCGCGCCCTGGTGGCTCGGCGGCCCAGCTCCCCAATGACCCGGGAAGAGTTCCTGGAGAAGGCCGCTGCTCTCTTCATCGCCAAGGTCAAGCCCGTGGCCTGAGCGCCCCCCCTCCCCCATCCCCCCCCCTGCACACCTTACCTGCCCCTCCTCCACCTACACAGCTGGGGGTCGTCGCCACCTGCTCCTGGGCAGAACACGGGTCTGGGACCAGGACTGGACAGTCCCTACATGCAGGGGGGTGCAGGGAGTCCTCCCCACACCCACCTTGCAACCTGGAATCATGCCCCAGTCCCTTCAGAGGGGAAGCCAGGGGTCCCAGGAAGTGGGCACGCCCTCCCTGCACCCCCGCAAAGGGCCCTCTCTCCTCAGAGTAATAAAGTCTGTTCTCCAGGCTGACCTGGAGTGTGTGTCTGCTCCTCTGCCATATCCCCTACCCCATCCCGTGTGTGCTCCCCACCCCGTCCCGAGTCTGCTCCCCACCCCGTCCCGAGTCTGCTCCCCCACCCCGTCCCGAGTCTGCTCCCCCTGCTCCCCACCCCGTCCCGTGTGTGCTCCCCACCCCGTCCCGGGTCTGCTTCCCTACCTTGTCCCGTGTCTGCGGAAATGCTTCTCCGCTCCAGCCTCAGCTGCAACCCCCTCAGTGCTGCTTGGGGGCAAGCCTGGCCGCCTGGAAATGCCAAGGCGCCCCTGGACTCCACTTTATGGAAGCCCACTGTCGGGCCCTGGACTCACAACCCTGAGGCCCAGGAGGCCCTGCTCTCTGCAAGTGCCCATCCAAGTGCTTCCACCCTGGGCCTCGGGTTCCCCAGCTGTCAAAGGAAGGGGTCCACTGGGCAGGTCATCGCGACCGTGACTGTGGAAACAGCCGACGTGGGTGAGCCCTACGAGGTCTTACGTGCCCTCTGAGGAAGGGAAGTGACTACCCAGGTTTTGCAGATGGGGAAATCGAGGTCCAGAGAGGTGCAGGGTCACCCTACCAGCAAGGGGCCCACTCTGGAACCCTCACACCACACCACCTGCACCACCTGCCGTCAGCCCACCCAGAATCCACACACGCCTGGGAACTTCGTCCAGTCGCTGCTCTCCGGGCACCCACTGGGCATCCCTCCTCCCCTCCAAGGGGATGGCTTCTTCCACAGGGAAGCCCACTGGGAGCAGGAGGGAGGCCACGGTCAGATTCCCAGCCCAGAATGACTGCTGGCCAGTGACTTCATACTCAGCCTCCAGCTCCGGTAAATGGGACCCAGGACAGCTGCGGTTCTGATTGAGGGAGACCCCACGGGAACAGAGTTTAACCCCTTTACAAGCTACTGCTGGCCAAGACCACCTCATCTCCCCATTTCCCAGTCCCTGGTACCCCCAGCACAGACCAGGCAATCAGGGAACCGGTGAGTTGTGGCTGCTATTTTCCAAAAACAACCACAGCAACGTTTCCGTTCCCACACGCTCCTCCACAACTTTCCCCTCGGAAGGCAGATCGGAGACGTGGAATCTGCATTCCCTTCCCTTGCACGTGAGTGGCTTTTGTGACATTACACGATTTCCACGGCGAGGTCACAAAAGGTGGCATGTGCCACGGCCACCGGGGGCTCACCGAGTCGCCCAGCAGCCATGTTGTGAGGAAGCCCAGGTGACGGATAACTCCTGCTTTGCGCATGCAGGAACTAAGCAAATTCTTGTTTTCAGCCACAGAGTTGTCGGGTCATACATCGTGCAGCAAGCTCAACACGTAGTAGCTGTCAGAATTCTAACCCGTCCTGGGTCCCCACACAGGAGTCCCCACACAGATGTGTCTGCCGCGTGGCCACCACAGGGCTGGGCAGCAAGTGCGGGGAGCAAGTGCGGGGCCTGCAGACAGGCGGACCATCCATGTCACGTGCACAACTGTCCCGGAAGCCAAGACAGGGATGCAGGGCGGGCAGCTCCCCGGGACTCAAAGGCCAAGGCCACTGCGGGCCAGCTCCGTGGTCCCTGGGGCGGTCCCTCCTAGTCATCGGAAGCCAGGGTGGACAGTGTGTGGTGGGTGTCTCCCTCAGCAGCGGAGCCACACGGCCCGGGAGGCCCCGCCCCTCCATGTGGGGCAGGTGTTACCGATGAGTGAGGACCAGGGCGTACACGAGCCAGCCCCCTTGTCTCAGGTGGAGGGAACTCCGGGCAGCTCATGCTTCAGGGCCCCCCGGATCAGACTGAGGCCAACCCCAGCCAGGACCACTGCCCCCCACGGCCTCCCTGGTCGCCTGGCTGCTTGGTCTTGGGTCCAGAAGTCCCGTGTGTCATGATCCTGGCTTGACCTCTGCCAGCCAACAGAGTCCTGGGAAGCTGACATGACCTCCTTAGCTGACCTCAACCTCACGGCAGTGTGGGCCGTGTAACACTGCAAACCTCCCTCTTCTGGCAGCACCCTCTCCCCCGCTCTCCAAATGCACCCGCCCCACAGTGGTTTCCCCACTTCCCCCCAGAAGGCTCCTCGTCCTAGCTTAGCTTCCTTGGGGGAACATGGCCTCCTGGCTCTCCTCTCTCCTCACGCATCCTCCTCACTCCGCACCTCACCAGCCCATGGCTTCAGTTACCCCCTGGATGCCAAGGATTCTCAAATGCATGGTTTGGGCCCCTTGCCCTGCCCTCGAGAGCCAACTGCCTGCTGGCTGTCTTCTGGGGACGTCCCAAGGACATCCCAGGCCTGCCATATCCAGGACAGACCCTCCAGTCAGCCTCCCGAACCTGGGGCTCCCCTGGGCTTTGTGGTCTCTGTAGAAGCTCCCAGGCCACCGAGGTCTGGGGGAGCTGACCAGATGCCTCCTCCTGCCCCCCAGCTGGCCCTTTTCTGCATCCTGTTGATTTCCCTTCACAGCTTCATCCTGGGCACTCCTCCTGTACACTGGTCCAGCCCACCTGGCTGACCCCACCAGCCAATGCGAGTGCTCCGGGCTCCCTGTCCTCAGGGTGACTCGGGGATAGCCAATGAGGGGCAGCTCTGGCATTTTTTTTCTAAGGTGGCTGAGCTGGGAGGACCTGGGCCTGAATTCCGTCACCACAAGTCCTGTGAACAAAGCCAGCACTCAAGAAAGCGGACCCAGGAGACTTCCCAGCTTCTTTTCTTGCCTCTGTCCTCTCACTCTGCCCCAGGCACTCTGGTCTCTAGTCACTTGTCCCCACCGCAGGGCCTTTGTACATGCAATTCCCTCTTTCTGTCATACTGTTCCTCCAGACCCATGGGGCTCGCTTCCTCACTCCACTCTGGTCTCTACTCAAATGCCACTCCTGAGAGACACCTCCCCTGACCACTATCCAAATTAATACTCCAACGCCCACCCCCACTGCTAATGCTCACTGTGCATTGCCTTCACAGCTGTTGTTGCTACTTATTTACCAGCTTGTTTATGACCTCTCTATTTCCCCAAGGGTGAGGGGTTTTGCTAGTTTTGTTCACTGCTGCATCCCCAGCGCCCCAGTTCAGCGTCACTGAACAATCAATCAATTTTCCAATGGAAGAATTTGAAGCTCATAGACGTTAGTGCATTCAAGTCCTATGGCTGTTGTAACAAATCACCACAAACACAGTGGCTCAAACCACACACACTGATCCTCTGACAGTCTGGGGTCTGAAGTCCTAAAACCCAGGCGTGGGCAGGGTTGGTTCCCCCCGGCACCGCAGGGAGACCCGGCTCCTGCCCCCCACCCCATTTCCAGAGGCCCCACATCCCTGGCCCACGGCCCCCCTCCATCCTCACCGCCGGCAGTGGCAGGTCGGCCCATCTCTCTGACTGACTCTCTCGGGAGTGGGGTAGATTTCACAGGGCCCACCTGGATTAACCAAGATACTCTCCCTATCTCAAGATTTTTTTTTTTTTAAATGTTAGCTCTACGCCCAATGTGGGGCCTGAACTTAGGACCCTGAGATCAAGAGTTGCATGCTTGGTGCACCTGGATGGCTCAGTCGATTAGGCAATTAAGTATCTGCCTTCAGCTCAGGTCATGATCCCAGGGTCCCTGCTCAGCTGGGAGCCTGCTTCTCCCTTTCCCTCTCCCTCTGCCACTCTCTAGCTCACTCTCAAATAAATAAAATCTTTAAAAAATAAAAATGAAATGATTTGCATGCTCTACTGACTGAGCCAGCCAGGTGCCCCTTCCCATCTCAAGAGTCTTAATCCCATCTGCAAAGTCCCTTTTGTCCTATAAAGGAACATATTCACAGGCTGAGAGTAGGATGTGGACGGCTATGGGGGGCATTATTCTCTACCATAGTACCTGCCCCAGAGGGCACAGCCCGCAAGAAGGGGCAGAGCTGGCCTTGAAGCTGGTTCTTTTGCATCCAGAGTACACTAGCCCTGAAGCCTTTGTCTTTGGACTCCATTTCCCCCTGCCCTTGAGGGCCACATTCTCCCCTGTGCATCCTTTTGCTTCACTCCTGAAGCCCCTGCCTCCTGAGATCATGTCTTCCTTCTCAACCGGCATAATTGCAGCAAAACGTTATTGTGTGCCTGTCCATAATATCTTCAGGGTCTATGCTGAGAGCTTTTCAAACATCATCTCATGTACCTCATCTTACAGATAGAGAAACTAAGACCCAGCTTAGCATTTGAGGACCATTTCCAAGGTAGTGGCAGAACTTAGATCTGAATGCAGGGCTCTTCTGCAACATATGATGGAAGGTCCAAGTCAAATGAGCTTAATAAGAACAAAAGTAATTTATCAGCTTGCATCTTTGGAGCATTCAGGGAAGGTCAGCCTGGCTGGATCCAGGAGCACACACAGGGTCATTGGCACTTTCTTGTCCATCGACTCAGGTTCCCCGAGTGCCAACTTCGTTCACAGGGCTTGTGGTGATGAGATGGTCCCATTACTCCAGGCCCAGTTCCTCCCAGCTCAGCCACCTGAGCCCAGTGTTCTCAGAAAAAGTCCCAAAGCTGCATTCATTAGATGGCTGAGCCATATGCTGTTCCTAAACAAACTCACTGCAGCAGGGGGCCTGGAGTGCTCTGACTGGATGGCTACTGCCAGGGATTGGAGGTCAGTCCAATTTGAGCCTTACAGACTAAGAATGGGAAGCCAAGAGAAAATCAAGGTGCTGTGGACAGAAAACCCAGATGGCAGAAATCCTAGATGACCAGCACTCCAGGATTTCAGAGCCCAAAGAGCAGGCTTTCCTGGGGGATGAGGCCCCATGTGGCACCTGGGGGAGCAGCCATAAACCAGTACCTCCCTTTACCTTTCCGGAACCCGCCCACCCACCCAATGCTGCATGGGGATGTGGGGCTGACATAGGGAGATCCTGGGAAACCTGTCTGGAGGAACCATGATTAGTTCTAATTTCTATTTATCGACAAGCTGCCACATGCCGATGCTGACGTTGGTGCTCTAGGCAGAGAATGAGGGTGAGAACATCTGGAACCCTTGGCAAAGGGCACACAGTCCTTTTTACTGACGAGGGGCCTGCTCCAGGTGCCCCAGGGTGCAGGGCGGAGGTGAGAAAGTCAAGGCCCCAGCCTTGGGCCGTACTCAGTCCAGGGCTCTCCCTCAGAGTCCTCCGTCCCTCTCCCGTCGGTGAAATTTGGCTTTCCTTGCCCCAGACAGGTTTACCTGCCTGTCCTCAGCTGGGCCACGGCCAGGGGCCAGGTGTCGGGGCACCTGGAGGAAGGGGTCCCCTGGGCACAACCCAAGGCGCTGGAGCTGTGGGCTGCCCTGACGCTGGCCAGCAAGGCTGCAGCAGCGTCCCCGGCGCGCGACCACAGCACCACGCCCACCCTCACGGGGAGCTGTCACCCCGAGGATGTGGAGGACGGAAGCCGGGGCGCCACGCTCAATTCTCACGCCCAAGTGTCCTGGCAAGGGGGGCGTGTGTCTAGGCCGAGGAGCAGCCAAGTCTGAGCCCGGGCGCCGTCGGAAGGGAGAGCTGGGGAGATTAGGGCACAGCCAGGGCCAGGGCTCGTCTGAGAGTGGGACTCAGTCTGGGGGTTCGGCCGGGACGGGTGCTGAATCCGTGCTGCGAACGAAAGCTGAAAACGGGGTACACTAATCTCCCCAGCTTCTCTGGGGAGGGCGTCTCGCGGATCTCGATTCCAGCCCGTCGGACTGAATCGAGCAGAGCGGTTCCTCCCCGCCTCGACCTCGGATCCCGCACTAAGCTCGCGGGGCCTTCGCACCCCGCCCCAAGCTCCGCCCTACTCTCAGCTCCTCGGAGGGGAAACAGAGGCACCGCCCGCCGAGCGCTCTCAACCGGGCCTCCCACCTCCCCACTGCCGGCCGGCCCTCCCTTTCCGCTGGCCCAGAACCACCCGAGAAGGGAGCCGGCCCGCATCCGCCCCGCCCGGGCCAGAGGACCCCGCCCCGCCCCCGGCCCGGCTCCCCAATTCCCCGCCCCCGGCCCCACCCCGCGCTGGGACGTCATAAAAAAGACCCCAAAAGCCCAGCGGCCGGTGCCGGGACGACGCAGCCCAGCCCTGCCCGCCTCCCCGCGCAC
>NC_058403.1:214428943-214459310 GCF_002201575.2 Neomonachus schauinslandi | reverse complement strand
GGGGCTGCAGGAGGAGCCGGTGGAGGGCTTCCGGGTGACCCTGGTGGACGAGGGTGACCTGTACAACTGGGAGGTGGCCATCTTCGGGCCCCCCAACACCTACTACGAGGGCGGCTACTTCAAGGTGAGCCGGCGGCTCGCGGTCCCGGTTCCCATCAGGCCCCTCTCCTCTCCTCGGTCTCCGTCTCTGTCCGTCCGGCTCCTGTGAAGCAGCTTCAGGCCCCCGCGTTCCCAGCCAGTCTCTGAGAGCCCCAGAGAGGAGCCCCGGGGGCGCTGCCTGTTGGTTTGGGTGTGGGGCTCTTGCTTGCCTCAGCCCGACCCAGGCCCTCAGCTGCCTTCCCCGCCCCCTGCCCGGAGGAGACAAAGAGCCTCCCCAGACCCAGCAAGCCCTATTGTTGGGGAGCATGGGGTTGGGGGAGAGAGGGAGGGAGGCCGGGCGGGGGGGCCTGCCCCGCCACTTGCTGGGGCTCCAACAAAGGCCCGGATGGGGCCTTGCCAGCTGGGGCCTGCTTGGAAAGCGGCCACCCTGCTCGATAGCAGCGGGCCAGGCCCTCTTGGCTTCATCGAGCTTTACGTAACCTGTTCTCTCGGGAGGGTTGAGGCAGGGCTTGTCGCCACCGCCGTCCACTTTGTCTGGGGAGCCACACCGCAGAGAGCGACTGCTGGACCCTGGGCCCCTCTCTCAGCCCAACCGGCTTTTCCCCGGCTCCGCCGCCGGGCAGATGGCCTCTTGGAGCTCAGATCTCACCCTCTGGGTCGTTTTTTCTGTCCTCCGGTAGTTTCGTCCAGAGCAGTTCTCTTTTGTTGTTGCTGGGAGCAGGGAGGGGCTGCTGTCCCTGGGACTGGCTGTGTTTCCGACTAGTGTGACAAAGGACTCGAGCCAGGACCCAGGCAGCTTTCTTGGCCTCACCATCAGAGCCCAGACGTGGCCTTGGAAGGCCTCTTCTCAGATTGCAGGGCTGTGCTCTTTGAGCCACAGGCACAGGGCAAGGGGTCTCCCTGCATGAGAGGTGGGGAATGAGCCCTGGGCCTAGGAACACCCCCCGCCCCACCCCTGCCTGCCTGCCTGCCTGCCTGCCTGCCAAGAGGCTGCACAGCCCTGCCAGGTTCTGCCTGGCTGAGGCCTGCTGGGGAGCAGAAACCACAGCGAGACCAGGCTGTGGGGGAGGGGCAGGTGATGCTCCTGGGACAGATGTCTGTGTTTGCACTTTCGCTGACGTTTTAGTTGAGCCTGCCCAGTGGCCGTGAGGGAGCAGCCTGGTCAGCTGGGGGTGATTCCTGCGTTGAGGTTCCCTTGGTGCTGGGGTGGGATCGGGATGAGTGTGGGCAGCCCTGGGCTGGCTTCCGCATCAGGAACCCGGCCTCTGACGCGCAGGGAATGGATTTGGGGTTGATCGCCTAACGGTTTAACTAGGGCCCTCCCCCGGCCTCTCTTGTCTGCTTCGGGCTGTAAGGAGAAGGGCTCCACTCACACCCAGGATGATGGAGCCCACCCTGAGACCAGGCAGGCCAGGACTCTAAGTGAGGTTGCAGGTCTGACTTTGGCCCACGAATGGTTGCAGGGATTGTGGGTAGATCCTCCAGGCTGGCACTGGGGGGATCATCCCATGTTCCTAGAGAAGGGACTGCCAGATTTCAAACACATTTGCCACAGGTCCTGTCCTCCACAAAGTCAGCGGGCCCCGGGGTGGTCACCCACTGAGGTCCTCCTGTCTAGGTGGGGCTGGGCGGGGAGAGGAAGTGTGGAAATGCACGCTGGGAAGCACCTGAGGGCCATCATCACTGCCCAGCCAGTTCCCACAGCGTCTTCCTGGCCAGCCTGGCCATCTAAGCCATAGTGAGCTTTTAGGCAATGCAACGTACAGAAAGGGGTGCCAGAGAGGAGCATTTGAGGAGCCTCCTCCCAGCTTATCGCTGTGTGTCCTTGGGCAAGGTACTTTCCTTCTCTGAGCCTCGGTTGGCTCAGCAGTGAAGTCCTCTCCAGGGATGCTTGAAAGAGTATGCGGTGGGACTTGGTGGGTGTTGGGGTGCCGGGGAGGCCTCAGCAGGCCGCACCTGTTCTCAGGGCCATCACTTAGAAATCTGTAGGGCAGGTTCCGAGTTCTAGGTGTGCTCTGCAGTCACCAGCAAGTTACCTGCCTTCTGGGCCTCAGCACGGTCACCCCAGAACAGAGGGACTTCCCCTAAATGCCCTGAATGCCCCCTGCCCAGGAGGGTGACTTTCCAAAGATGGGCCTAGGGGAGCTGCAGCGCAGGTGCCCAGCTCTGGCTCCCAGCACACAGGCTCGCCCCCGAGAGCCTGGAGTGCCGCCAGGCATCCCGATGTCTGGGACTGGGGCTTAAACAAGCAAACGAAGCTTCTTTACCGCTGAGGCCTGAGCAGCTCTGTCACCTGGGCAGGTGGCCCTCCCCATCTGTCCCATGACCTTCCTGTCTGCCTTCCTGGCCCCCCGTAATGGGCACTTGTGGGCAGAGAGCCTGTCCATCCAGCACTGACTCATCCCCTCCCACGGGGCCCGGCCCACAGAGGTGTCGGGAGTGATTGCTGAGTGAACACACGTCTATTTTAATCTTCCCCACAACCTGGAAACTGAGGCTGGGGAGTCCACCACCGACCATGCTGGGGGTGCCCAGCGTCCAGGACCCTGCCAGCCCGGAGCAGTGTGCTGGCCTGAACCCGCCGTGCTCCCTGGGGCCCAGCTCCTAGTCCCTCCCACAGGTCTGCGCTGAGACGGGCCTTAGAGTTGCTCCTCAGCAGCAGGGTAGGGGCCCAGATCAGCTCGGATGACCCCAAATAGTCCTAGGAAGCCTTTGAGGAGCGTGTGTGACAGGCAGGGTCCAGGCGGCCCTTTTGTGGTGGGTGTGTCTGTCCTGATTGACATCCTTGTTTGAGCGTTCGTGGGCACAGTCCCCAAGCATTGGCTGAGCCCTCCTGCCCTCTGCCCCTCCCCAGGCACGCCTCAAGTTCCCCATCGACTATCCGTATTCCCCACCGGCCTTCCGATTCCTGACCAAGATGTGGCACCCCAACATCTATGAGGTGAGTCCACCAGGCATGCCTCTCCCAGCCTCTCCATATTGGGGCTGGGGGGTGGGGGGAGACACTGCGCCGCCTGATGAGAGTGGGGAGTGGTGTGGGCACTGACCCCTCTTTCCTGTCCCCACACAGACGGGGGACGTATGCATCTCTATCCTCCACCCCCCGGTCGATGACCCCCAGAGTGGGGAGCTGCCCTCAGAGCGGTGGAACCCCACCCAGAACGTCAGGTGAGACTAGACCAGGCCCTGTTTGAGGGGCTGCTCAGCAGATGGACCCTGTCCCCCAGCAGCATTCCTGACTTGGCTCCTGTGGGGCTTCCTGAGGCCTGGCCAGGCCTGGAGACACAGATATGGGAGGACACATGTCTGTTGCTCTCAGGGACACGATTCCCTGCAGTACTGTAAAATCCGTGGAAACTGGCCTCCTGCCAGGATGCTGGGGGCCCCAAAGACCCTCTCCTCTCGTTTCCTAATACCCCAAGCCCCACCATCGGGAACAGCCACTGGGAATCTCGAGTCCATATTTTCTGTCCCACAGTCCCTCCGCCTATCCCTGGGGTCTCCCCTCCTGCCTCAGTCCTCTCACAGAGCCCAGTCACCTCCGTCTCAGGACTGAGCCGTTCACCCTGAGTGGGCTGGCCTCCCTGCCTCCTGGCCTGCACATCTTTAGTCCAGCCCAAGCCATACAAGTTGGTGGCACGGAGGGACCCGCTTGCCTACAGGATGCCTTGGGGACAGGGACATGTGGATCGAAGGTGGTCCTGGCTTCAGCTGCCCACACGTGTCTTGTCCCAGGGCCTGGGCTGGCGGGCGGGGCGAAGCGGGGGATGGGCTAGGAGTCGGCCCCTGCCATCCTAGAGGCCTGAGACAAAAGCCAGCAGCACCAAACGTCGCCTGCAGGGTTTGGGGGCCAGGGGGGCCCCTGGGCAGTTGCTGGCCTCTGGGTATCCCCACAAATGCTCTGGCACGAGGCCCAGCTCCTTGGGGGATGGTGTGGCCAGAGAGTACCCTGCACCCGCTGACTCCACGCTCCCCCAGGACCATCCTGCTGAGCGTCATCTCGCTCCTCAATGAACCTAACACCTTCTCCCCGGCCAACGTGGATGCCTCTGTGATGTACAGGAAGTGGAAAGAGAGCAAAGGCAAGGACCGGGAGTACACAGACATCATCAGGTGAGGCCCTAGCGCCTGGGGTGTGCTCACGGGCAGTGGTCCCAGGAGGGAGACCCAGTCACTGGCCAATGCACTGGGTGCCCCCCACCCTGCTTTTTGTAAGAAAATGGGTGTTATTTTTCTTTGTCACACTGTGAGGTACCCCAGTCATGCAAGCACATGGTCCGTGTGTCTACCACACGTGTGTAGCTTACTGAGTCTGAACCGTGTGATAACGGCGGTGTCCGTGCCTTCCAAGCACACATGGTCAGGCCTAATGGCGTGCGCGTTCTCGAGCCCCCGAGCATCCACCACCAAGCTTGAACAAGGTCTTACCACGGTGCCTTCGCTTCGTGACTGAAACACGGTGACACCCGGCATGGTCTTACCCCGTCCTGGGCAGCCTGGCCTCCTGCTTACCCCGTGACAAGTATCCAGCAGATGGGGGGTGGTTTGCTTGCTGAGTGAGGTGCTCCGTAACAAGTCCTTCCCGGACTGGCTCCTGGCTCCTGCCCTCAACTTCGTTTTCATGCTTTCTCTTCTGGGGGGAATTTATTTTTCACATATCACACTGTATCTTTTCCACGTCATGATTTGCTGTGAACATTATTTGCATTTGTAATTTTGAAACTTAGAATTATTTCTTAAAGACAGGAAATGATCACAATACTGGTGTGTTTGGAAAATCACTTATTTTCTAAAAAATGGATTTTTTTTCTTGGTTTTACAAGCAGTGTGTCGTGTAGGGATTGGTCCGAACCAACCATCCAGCTCTCGTCTTGGCCGTTTCCAGTGCTCCCCACTTAGGAATAAGTGGGTGACCATCCATGGAAAGAAATCCTTTTACAGAACGGATGCTGCACCGTGCAGGTGCCGGACCAGGGTGGGAACGTGCTTTAAGGCCCAGGGTAGACAAGCTGTCCACTCAGGCCCCAGAGCTGCTTGACCTCCTTTTCTCTCTCCCTTGTTCTGTTGCATCGTGTGAGCTGCTCTGTGTCCATTGTCCATTGTTACTTTGTAATGTGGTTCACAGATTTGTTCATGACCAACTTAACCCTTCATGAGGTTTTTTCCAAAAACTCTTTGTCGTTTAACCTTTTACCTAGAAAGAGGAGTAAGGTCTGTGTGTAGCTGCAGTTCGACCCCGCCATGAGAGGTCTAAGTGTCCCAGAGAGGTGGGGACGGTGTCCACGCCAGCATCCACGTGAACGTTCAGAACGTTGGCTTGTTTGCCAGAAACTGGCAACGACCCTGGTGTCCGTCCGCGCGGCAGCGAAGGGCACGTCCGTGGCTGTCGGGGAGGCGGGACTTAAGAGGCACAGCAGAACCTCCGGGGAGAGGGGGCGGCGTCACGGGACATACGTGGCTCAGAACTCACCGCTGTGCACTTCAGTCTGGCGTAGTTCATGCAGATAAAGCTACAGAAGCTCACGTTGGGTGAGGAGGTGATGCGTTCGTGACAGCGAAGTGAATGTTCAAGGAGAAACGAAAAGGAAGCCCTGTGATTTTCCTAGGTCACCTGACAGTTACTGTTTTTGTGTGGCCTTGCAGACACCCGCCCCTGAGACTTCCCCACGGCCTGGCCTTCCGTGGCGGCTGCTCTGCCTGACCTTGGAGGCCCGTCCGCGGCCACACACAAACACACACACCTCCCCCGCTCGTCAGTGCTCCTGTCGTCCGTGGCCCCCTGGTTCCCTGTCCTCCAGGTGCACCTGGATGGCAGGGTGTCGTCAGCGCCGCGCCCCCCCCCCCCGCCGTCTGCTCTGCAGTAACCCTTTCTGCTGATTTTAGCTCCCTTTTCTCAGAGTGAAACCACATCCACTTTCTTCCATGGATCCGGCCCGTTTTTGTTGGTTCTGTAGTGTTTTATGTGAGCAGAATCTGTGAACAATTTCTGCAGTATTGCTTGTGTGACCCGAGTGCATTTTACCCCCCCCCAACACCACACACACGGCGCCAAGGTGATCCCTGTGCCTGCAGGGCGGCCCCTTCCCACGTTTCCTCGTCCCGTTGTCCCAGGAAGTCTGTCCCCCGAGGCTGGGCGGTCACGGCTTTTGGTTTGTGCAGTTGAGGAGCAGCAGAGCTGGCTGTTGCCGCAGGGAATGCATGTCCCCGGAGTTGCGCTATGAGCCTCAGGTGCTGCCCTGCGGGACCCTCCCTGCAGGGCTCAGCACCTGGGGAGGGTCCTGCCCACACGGCCCGCTCCGCGCCCCAGTTCTTTTCCCAGCCACCTCCCACGTGGCACCAGAATTAAAACCAGACTGTTTTTATCCCCTAAGACACTCCCTATGGGGCTGCTCACATGCGCCCACGTGAGGGAGGCTGTGATGCGTGCTTCTGCCCACCCCCCGCCAAGCCGTGGTCCCCGCGTGCTCTGCCGGTGGGTGCATTTAGAGGATGCGTTGTCTGTGGTCCTGCAGGGTGTCTGTTCCGGGGGTGCTTTGTGCTGGGACGTCGGGCTCTAGGTGGGAGCACCCCCACCTTGGGAGCCGTGCTGTGCTCAGTTGGAGTCTCCAGAGAGCCGTGCGCTGCGCTGGGTGTGGGCCCTTGGCGTCCGCAGCCCTGTTTTCCTCCTACTGTGGGCCGTGCTTGTCCGTGCCCTGCCCCCCAACCAGCCCGTCCCTCCGTGTGTGCTGGGCGCCACGCTGGCCCAGGCACCGAACACAAGAGCGGGGAGTTCCGGCCGGAGTCCTAACCCTGCTGCCCCTGCTGCCAAATCTCTGCTGTCTCAGGCAGGGCCGAACGCCTCACAGAAGCGCTCGTCTCTGGTCCTTAGCGTCCCCCTGTGCCGTGCGCCCTGCTCTGCCTGGCCCTGCCCTGGGGCATCTGAGCTGCTATGCGTTGGGCTCCTGGCATGGGACCCCGGCGGGGACAGAGCCGTAACCTGCAGGCCCTCTCTCCCCCAGGAAGCAGGTCCTGGGGACCAAGGTGGACGCGGAGCGGGACGGTGTGAAGGTGCCCACCACGCTGGCCGAGTACTGTGTGAAGACCAAGGCCCCGGCGCCTGACGAGGGCTCGGACCTCTTCTACGATGACTACTACGAGGACGGCGAGCCCGAGGCCGAGGCCGACAGCTGCTTCGGGGACGACGAGGACGACTCTGGCAACGAGGAGTCCTGACACCGCGACCCCGAGAATAAACTTACAGATTTTACCTCAGCAGGCCCGGACTGTGTGGCGCCGAGACTGCCTCGCGGGAGGGGTGCTGCCTGGCCCCTTGGGTGGTCTCTTCTCGGGGTCGCCCTCCTTCCCCGCGTGCGTCCTGGGTCCTCTGCTTCCGAGGGGAGGGCCACTCGCCCTGTCCTCCCTCCCTGGGCGGCGGGGGCCTGAGGGACCCGGACCCCCCGCTCGTCCGCGGCTCCTGCTGGCTGGAGCCAGAGACTTGGGCTCCCAGCTCGTGTGTGGACGGATTCACTTGTGGTCACCTCTTCTCTCTGCTTTGGTTTGTTTGGAATCTAAATAAAACGACTTTATGAGAAGCTAGAGAACCAAGCTCTTCTTGGCCTCCCCAAAGGACTGCAGAGAACGGTTTGTCACCAGGCCCCTGGATGCCCGCGGTGCCCATGTGCCTGTGACCCTTCATGCCAGGCGCAGGGGGTGTGCCTGCAAGCGTCCCAGGAGATGCGGTGGGGGCACCGCAGGGATCTGGGGTCTGGGCAGAAGGATGCCATTGTGCTAACAGACGCCCTGGCGGCCTGGGGCCAGACACCTGTTGCTGGCCCACCCCCACTCGGGGTGGTAAGTCTTCCCCATGATGACCATCGGGGCCCTGACGGCCCCTCTGCAGCCACGGCACCCCAAGGGGTTCTACGTCATGCTGCTGTCACCCAGGCCTTGTGGCTTCATTTTCATGTAACTGACAAGTCCAGAGTGGCCCAGATTCAGGATCAGATGGCGGCGTCGGGACGAGGCCCCCCATGGGTCAGACGGGTGCATGCCTGCCCTGACCAGTCACCGCAGCTGGGCCTGGCGGACCCCGTGCAGGAGGGGGATGGGCAGAAGGGGCCGGGACATCCAGGGTGAACCTGGTCAGACCCTCACGGAGGCCTGCACGCCAGGGCCTCTCCCCTGCCCACAGCCCTGTGAACACAGCTCTCTCTGAGCCTCCATGGTCTGGTGGCCTCCTAACGTGGAAGGTTTCACGCACTCATTTTAGTTTCTGGCTTTTCTTCAACCCAGAGGGCTGGAAGTGCCGGACCGGCGAGGGGCCCCTCTGGACAGGACTCGCAGCTGGTGTTCTCAGCTGATGTGAGTAGTCTGGCCTGTGACAGCCACGCCTGTTCCCCTCCCCCTGCTCCTAATTTGGGCCTCGGGGCACCGGGGGGTCCAGATCGTGAGTGGGGGCTGGGGCTGGGTTTCCCGTGAATCCACCATGTGGCTGGCACCCTGCACTAGGGGACCCTGGTGCCGGTTAGGAAGGGGGCGGGCACAGTGGGGTGTCTTGTCCCTGCTCTGCCCTGTCTGGGTGGCCCGGAGGCGTCTTCAGCGTCCTCCCCTGGGCTCCACGGACCCAGCGCCCATGAGTGGCCCCCCCCCCCCCGCTGCTTGGGCTTCCTCACGGCATGGTGGCTTGGGCTCCAGGATGAGGGGCCGCAAGCAAGGCCATTTCCACCCATGCAGACGTCACACCACCATTTCTACACAAGATCGGACACAGGCGTGCATGAGCCCGGCCAGACCCGAGAGGAGGGGACCCGGACCCCACCTCTTGATGGGAGTCATGTTCCCCCTCGGACCATCCCCCCCACAACTGCCTCACACCCCAGATCTGACAGTGGTATCTGAGGCCTCAGTTCAAATCCTGTAACCTGTCCGTGGACAAGTGGCATCAACGATCCTCAGCATTGGAAGCTGCAAGAGAAAGACAGCGTTGCCCAGTTACATATAAAATTCAGATAAATCATTTTTACTATATACTATACAGTATATATATGTATCCTGTGCAATATTTGGGGCACACTTTTCTTACTAAGACAGTGTTTGTCGTTGATCTGAAATTCCAAGCACCCTCTGTCTAGATGCTCGGTGAGGGCCTACGTCCTGGGGTGGTTACAGTTAAACTGGATAGGACATGTGAACACACTTTATTTTTATTTTTATTTTTTTTAAATATTTATTTATTTGACAGAGACAGACACAGCAAGAGAGGGAACACAAGCAGGGGGAGTGGGAGAGGGAGAAGCAGGCTTCCCGCAGAGCAGGGAGCCCAATGCGGGGCTCGATCCCAGGACCCCGGGATCATGACCTGAGCCGAAGGCAGACGCTTAATGACAGCCACTCAGGTGCCCCATGAACACACTTTAAATACTAATTTCTCTTGAACTCATCCCTGGCCTGACACACCCTCCTGGGTGAAGACAGGACTCCTGGCCTCCCTTGCCAGACGCCACCAAATGAGAAAATGGGTGGTAACATGTTTCCAGAGTCCCCGCACCTGGATGAGTTCATCGGTCTGTGTGATCAATTGGTTTTAGCCACCTCTCCTTTATAATGACCCCTTCAGTGGCAAAGGGCAAAATAAACTGACTAAAGCCACCCGGAATTTCACTGCTTCTGTGAGCGAAAGGCCATGGTTTCAGGCATAGCTGGATCGAGGCACGGGTTCTGTCCAGACTCTGTCTCCCCCGGCCTGTGGTCAGAGAGTAACAGCTCCAAAGATGTCCATGCCCTACTCCTGGAATCTGTCTCTGACAATTAGAAAAGGCAAGGAAGAGGTTCTGCCCTGGAGTCTCTGGAGGAGCCAGCCCTGCCCACAGCAGGACTCTGGCCGCCTGAGGCCTGTTCCCTCCCTTTGGCCCCCAGCACTGTGGAAGAATAAGCTTGTGTGGTCTCGGGTGCTGAATGTGCGCTAAATTGCTAATCCAGGACAGCTGCACGGCTCAGCTTTCTCTGAGTGACCCTCCTCCTCAGGGGGCTCCTCTCCCTTGGGACCAGCCAGGCGGACACCCTAATCCCTCCACGTCCCGCAGAGTAAGAGCTGCTCTGGAAGAGCTCCGTGGAAGAGGTCAGACACCCTGAGCACCATGGCGACCCCACTTCCCCCTGCCAGGGCCTGTGCACAGGTGAGAGAGCCAGAGTGCGATGGCGACTGTCTCCGCCCATCAACCCGAACCTCCCAGGAGGTGGGGTGGTCATGTCAGGGGTCCAGGGCCTCTCGCCGCTGCGGTAGGAAGGTCACGGCAGGGCGTGGGGCACCCAGCCCTGACCTGGCTCTCTCCCCAGGAGGCGACAGCGCTTTGAGATGCACATCACGGGGTTGTAAGCATGGCCCCCGCTCCTTCCGCCACGTGGTCTCCTGCACCTGTGTGGGGCTGGGGTGCAGGCCTTGTACACCCACCGTGGGTGCTGACGGCTGCCAGGCCCAGCCGTGAGGGACCCCGCCCTGCTCTGCCACCCCAAGGGGGTGGGTAGGTCCTTAGAGATGTAAGCCGGTTGTGGGGCCGTGGGAGGCTGCAGGGGATCCCTGGGGAAGGGCTACTGACTACGACAAATGCCTTTCCGCTGGACAGAGCTGGGTGTCTTGTGACACCTGGCCATGGGGCTAGAGCTGGCTCACGAGGGTGGCACGGTCATCACCAGCAGGAACCTGGCCCTTGGTGCCCTGGTGGAGCCACCACATAAACCCATCCTGGAGCTGGCTGGCCATAAAGGCCCCAGATGAAGCTGGTGAGGTGACCGAAGGGGATCTTTCAGGCACAGCTCGCTTCAGGTGCTCACGTGGGGCCCTCAGGAGCCTGCCTGCCTCTCAGCTCTGCTGTCTTGCCCCTTAGCCACATGATCAGGAAGACTTTCCCACATGGTGGAAGGACGGGCACCCTGGGCCCCGTGGAAAGAGCTTGCTTCTCCACATTTACGAGGATCGGTGCTGATGGGCCCAGCCTCTGAACCAGTCACTGGATTGCAGGGGCTGCAGCCAGGGGGTTGGCATTTTTGGACGCACGTTCTGAGTCTGGGGCAGTGGTGGGAACAGAGGAGGACTGGCCAGAGAGGAGCCGGTGGAGGGGCCGTGGCCCACACCCTGACCCCGCTGCCCACATGACAGCCGCTGAGGCTGGGGCAGGGGCTCCCGCGCTTGGAGACCCCAGCCTTGCCTTCTGCGTCAGGGCAGTTGCCCAGCATCCCACACGTAAGCTGGCCCCTAGTCTGGAGAACCACCTCCAGAGGCTCAAGGTGCTGGGGGCAGCCAGGAGGAGTAATAGCTTGCACCCCAGGTCCCCATCCTCCACTGCTCCCCTCCCCGCACCCCTCCACTGACCTGCCCCTTCCTGTCACCTGCAGCAGGAACCCCGGCTCCTGGCCTGGCTCTGGTGGCAGGACCAACATGGTGCAGCATGACAGGCTGGGGACTGACCCCCTGGCCAGGGCGCTTCGGGAGCTGGGCCCGCAGATGCCGGACATACAGACCTGCAACAAGGCTCACTTCTGGCCCGGCAACATCACTCCCTGCAAGGTGCAGGAGCACCAGTGGGGAGGGCTGGGGCAGCCTGGCCTGGCAGCAGGACATCAGCCCGTGGCGGGGGCCCACCAGACAAGCTCCCTATTTTCCCTTCTCTGGGTGGTCCTGGAGGTGGACACTAGCATTAGCCCATTTCTCAGATGCAGAAACTGAGGCACAGAGAGGTTAAGTAAGCTGCCCAGAGTCACACGGGCCATGGTGAAGCTGGGGTTTGAACTCTAGTGCCAATGATCGCGGCACGGATGCAGCATGTGCAAAGGCCCTAGAACAGGAAGGAGCAGCAAAGCGCGTCAGAAGGGCATGAAGGAAGGATGTGGGGAGTCATGGGACAGGCCCCTGTGGCCCTGGGGGCTGGGTCTGTGCCCCGGAGTCAGGGCCCCTCCATCGGGCACAGGGGTGACCTGTGTTCTGTAGCTTCTGGCAGGGAACTCAGGGGGGCCCTGGTGTAGAGCAGAGGTCGGCTGGCTAGAGTCCTGTCCCACGGCTCTAAGGTCAAACCTCCCAGGCCCCTGCTCTGGCCCCTCGTGTCCTGTCTCAGTGAGGTCGCCAGCCACTGTGGCCAGCCTCAGACCTGGCACCCCGGGGACGACCCTACTCCCTTGCCTGGCAGAACCCTCCCCTGCAGGGTGGTGGGGGCGGGGGGGAAGGATTGTAATAAACCATATGGGCCTGTGTGGACTCCGACCCCACTTCTGTTCCACACGGGCCAGTTTCCCTACTGATGAAGCAGGTTGCACTTTTAAGGCTGTTCGTGGAGTCCAGCTAAAGTCAAGGACCAGCTTCGCCCAAGGCAGGCTCCAGGCAGGGGCCCCAGGGACCCGGGCAGAGGTGCGTCAGCCGGCGCTGGGCCCGGGGCAGCCGCTGCATTGTGCAGGCCTGCAGGGAGGCGGGGCGCTGGGGCGTGGGGTGTGGAGACAACAGCGATACTCCAGTATCTTCTTCTTCCTCTTACTTTTTTGGTAACATCTTTATTGAGATACAATTCACATGCTTGCTGCCTAATTCAGGGGGTGTTAGTACATTCACAGGGTTGTGCAACCAGCACCTCGAGAACATTCCATCACCTTAGAAGGAAACCCCGTCTCCATCAGCTGTCACCTCTCCTCCCTCCCCAGCCCTGGCCCCCACAAGCCCCCTTCCCGTCCGCGGATGAGCCTGTTCTGGACGTGTCACCGACGTGGACTCATACCCCGCATGGCCTTCCGTGTCTGGTTCCCTCCCTGAGCGTCCCCGCCCCCATCAACGGTCACTCCCCACCTTCTCCCCCGCCCCAGTCCGCGGATGAGCCTGTTCCGGACGTGTCACCCACGTGGACTCACACCCCATGTGGCCTTCCGTGTCTGGTTCCCTCCCTGAGCGTCGTGGGCTCGGGGCCCGTCCCCGGGGCCACGCGTGAGGGCGCCTGGCTCCTGCTGGCAGCTGAGGTCCCGGTCAGTGCGTGGGGGACTGTGTGTTCCGTCCACCTGCCCATGGACATTTGGGCTGTGTCTCCACTTGGCTGCTGGGAACACCCGTGGCCTTTCGCTCTGGCCACTTCTTTCCTGCACAGAAGAGCTGGCCTGCCGCCACGCCCCCACCAGCACCGTGGCCCCTGTACTTGCTTTGCAGGAAGCCACGGGTTGTATTGTTCTGTGACACCCTCGAGGGAGAACCACGTTTAGAGGCAGGGAGGCCGGCAAGGAAGCCTTGGGCCTTGTCTGGGTCCTGGCGTGGCTCCATCTGGCTGCAGGTCAGGGCAGGGTGTGGAGAGAAAGGCTTATCTCCCCATCCCAGCTGTTCCTTCCTAGCCCAGCGGGGGGGCCCCCCCCACGGGTCCCCAGGTGAGCGGAAGGCCACCAGCACAAATGAGAAGGAGCCCCACCCTGCCTGGGGACTCAGAGCACTGCCCAGGGCCGTCTTCTACAGTGTAAAATGATCTCTCTCTGTTCTCTGACGGTTTCCCCACCTCTGAGGGAGACAAAAGTCCCAAAGCCCTCAGAACAATGGGATCCTATCCTTCCACATTCTGGGGCCCGGAGTCAGAGATCAAGGTGGGCAGGACTGCCCTCCCTCCGCAGGCTCCAGGGGAGGGCCCTTCCTGGCTCCTCCAGCTCCTGGGGGCTCCAGGCGTCCCTGCCTGTGGCCGTGTCCCTCCCGTGTCCGCCTCCATGGTCACATGACTTCTGCTCTGTGTCAGAATGCCCCTTTTATGAGGACATCAGCCATAGGATAGGGCCTGCCCTGCTCCGGTGTGACCTCATTTCAACCTGATTGCATCTGCAACTACTCCAAAATAAGGGCCCGTCCTCAGGTTCCTCTGGACACGGATTGGGGGGGCACCATTCACCCCAGCACAGACATGGACACTTGTTACCCCACTGTAAACACCAGCTCACCTTCCCCAGTGCCCTGTGATGAGAAGGCCGTCCTCGTCCCAGATGACTGATGAGGGGACCTGGGCTCTGGGGACAAAGCCAAGTGTCTCGCAGTGGGGGGTGGGACAGGATGGGGACTCACGCCTGGGCACCCCAGCATGACGCTCAGGAAACAGCCGAGCCCCAAGGAGAGCCTGGCCAGCCTGGGGTCTGCCCCAGAATAACGGACTGGAGCCCACAGGGCAGCTGCCTGCAGCGTGGGGCCTGGGGTCTGGGAAAACAGCTGCCCAGAGGCTGAAGTCGGGGCATCTGGGGAGATCTGACTGGAGCGTAGATCCAGTATTAATTTGCTGCGACCCTAAGCTTCTCAAATTGGACCCCTTTTCTCCCATCTTAGGGTTGGAGGGGGGTGCCTGCAACTCACTGCCAAGGAGCTCTGGAAGACCAACGGGGGAGGGAAGAGGCCCAGAGGGAGGGAGGGCAAAGTGCAGAACCCACCAGGGAGCCAGGCGGAGGGGGGCCGCCATCCCCATAAGGCTGTAGGTCGAGGACTGGCTAAAATTAAAGGCCGAACAAGAAAGAGCCCTCCTGAGATCCCACTATGGCAAAGACACCAGCAACGGAGCGAGGAACCTGTGGACCACCAGGAAGTCTCGATAGGGTACGCCAGTTCACTGAGGGAGAGCAGCTGACATCTTTCTGGGGAAAGTACTAGTTGAGCGATGAAGAGCCCCTGGAGGTGAGAGGCTGAACCCCCAGGGAGCCTCTCCAGCTCAGTTCCGGGTGTGCACCCTGGACGGCCCCGCACCACCCCCACTGCCGTCAAGTCAGCGCTAACGGAGGTGTGTGATCTGCACCAGTTCCTGGGGCGGCGGTAACAAAGCAAACTGGACGGCTGAAAACAACAGAAATCATGCTCCTACAGTTCTGGGGCCAGAAGTCCACAATCGAGGTGGGCCGAGCTCCTGCTGCAAGCTCGGAGGATGGTCCTTCTGCCTCTTCCAGCTCCTGGGGGCTCCAGGCGTCATCCCTGGACTTCTGGCCATGTCCCTGTGTGTCTGTCTCCTTCTTCCCAGGCTGTCTCCCCTGTGTGTCTGTGTCTCTCATCTTGCATCTCTTAGAAGGACACTCATCTCAAGACCCTTTTTCCAAATGAGGCCCCATTCACAGGTTCTGGGGGGCACCACTCAACCCAATGACCACCCTGTCCCCCGCCCATTTCCCAGGCCCCTCTCCCCCTCGGTGGCCCAGACATCTCTCTAGAACACACAGTAGATGACAGCCCCTCTTGTCTGAACCCCTCCCAGGGCTCCCTAACCCTGAAGCATAGAACCCCCACTATCCTCCCTCCCCCACTGCCTGGAGAGGGTTGGATTTCAATGCTCCCCCTTTCAGAAAAATGCACATAAAAAACTAAGCGGAGACAATTTAGCTGTGGACAGATGGGTGTAACAATGAAAATCTGACGCCATCTTCTCTCTCCTCGTCTGTGAGTTTGAGGGGTTTTCTAAGAAAAATTAGAAGGCAAACGCTGTGTGACCAGGCAGGGATGGCGTCCTGGGTGTACGATGCTGGAGACATGAGAGCCCATGGAGGTGAGAGGCTGAACCCCTCGTGGCCAGGAGAGGACTCTGCCCGGCGGCGGCCAGCATGGGGCGAGGAGGGAACCAGCTGTACCGCACAGGCTGGCGCCGCCCGGCCAGGGCTCCAAGGCAGGACACAGGGCCAGGGAGGCTGAGCCAAAGGCCTGGGGTGCCCAGTCCTGAGGGTCAGCAGGGGCTGGGCTTCTAGCCGTCCCCAGGGCAAAGCTGCAGAGACAGGCCAAAGAGGAGAGCTGTCTCCTTGCCATTCTGTTGGAGGAAGACATCCAAATCTGGAATCTCAGCCCCTCCTGGAGAGGGAGCCAGCCTCAGAGGCCAGGAGCAGGGGACGGAGCAAGGAAGGGCACCTGCGGAATGCAAGAATGGCCGTCTGTCCCCGCCCCCATGCACCGGTGGGCAGCAAGCAAGGAGCACGGGCTGGACACGAGGTCAGAGAGTGACCAGTGCAGTGAGGGAATTTACAACAGGTGATGGAACTGGGCTGCTCTTGAGCAGGTCAGAGACGCCAGATGGAAGACAGGACGCCCAGTTACATTTGAGTTTCATATATAGAACAGGGACATTTTAGTGTAAGTCGGACCCCAGACACTGCATGGGATAGACTTACACTTTAAACATCATGGATTTTTTTTTTTTAAATCTGAAATTCAACCTGCATTTTTATTTGCTAAATCTGGCCACCGTTGCTGGAGTGGTCCTGGAAGGCTTCTCCTGCCCCAGGGTGCGGCCGGGACGTAGCAGGACAGGGATCTGACCAGTGGGCGGGGATCGGGAAGACTTTCCGGAGCGGGGGCCAGAACACTGGGTCTTGGGGGAGGCACAGCTTGATTTTGTAAACAAGAGCAAAGACCGCCTGGCAGCCCTAATATTTCCCACGAGATCTGTCCTCAGCCCAGCCCAGGGAGGGCAGGAGAGGGGGCCGTGGAATTGCACCCAGGCCGGAGGGACTTTGAAGCCAGCTGGCCGCTTTCCTGGTCATTCTGCACGTAGCTCTCGCCCCCCTTCTGAGCAGCCTTGTCCAGCCCTCGGCCCCCAGGCTGGGACTCCTGGCCACTCTGAGACTCCCAGGCACTGAGAGTGAGTCTCCAAAGAGCAGAGCCCGTTCATCAGCAGGTCCTGGCCCCTCTCTCCTCCAACACTCCCCATAGCCCATCTTGCCTCTGCCCAGCCTCCCTCCTCCCGGGTTGCTGCCTCCCCCAGCCTGCCCGGCTGTCCTCAGACTTGCCCTCACCTCCCCACGCTGCTGCCCCCGCTCCGAACACAGCCTCTGGAAGCTGCCAGGCTGGATCTAAAGTAGCCCTCCCTCACCCACAGAGGGGCAGGAAACTTCCCCTTCTTCTCTTCTAGGGCTTTGGTGGTCTAATCCTTAAATTGACATAAAACAGATGAGCAGGAGAGAAACAAACAGAAGGTTAATAACATGAGAGACACGCAGGAAAACGGAGAAACGCGGGGCGCCTGGGTGGCTCAGTCGGTTAAGCGGCTGCCTTCGGCTCAGGTCATGATCCCAGGGTCCTGGGATCGAGCCCAGTGTCGGGCTCCCTGCTCAGTGGAGAGTCTGCTTCTCCCTCTCCCTCTGCCTGCCTCTCTGCCTACTTGTGCTCTCTGTCAAATAAATAAATAAAATCTTAAAAAACAAACAAACAAACAGAAAAACGCTCCCCAGTGACCAAAGCCAGCCCCTTAAAAACCACCTTCGGCTAAAGCCAAGAGCTGAGGCTGGGGGTGGGGAGTCTGCTAGGGGAGGTGGACAGGGTGAGGTTGCACATTCAGGTCCCTGCCTGCTCCACCATGCAGGTTTCAGGAGACTGCGTGATCCCTCTTCCTGGCCTGTGAGGGAGACACCCAGCAAGCGGGCTTTCCCTTGTGTCTCTTGCAAAAGGGTAACTTCTCAATTCTTCAGAGCTCCTCTGGTGTCTGCAGTTCTTAAAAATAACCAGTACAGGGGGCGCCTGGGTGGCTCAGTTGGTTGAGCGACTGCCTTCAGCTCAGGTCATGATCTTGGAGTCCCGGGATCGAGTCCCGCATCGGGCTCCCTGCTCAGTGGGGAGTCTGCTTCTCCCTCTGACCCTCCCCCCTCTCGTGTGCTCTCTCTCTCTCATTCTCTCTCTCTCAAATAAATAAATAAAATCTTAAAAAAAAAAAAAAAAAAATAACCAGTACAGGGTGGCTCCCTCTCCTTAAGCCTCTGCCGTCGGCTCAGGTCATGGTCCTGGAGTCCTGGGATCGAGTCCCAAGTCAGGGTCCCTGCTCAGCGGGAAGCCTGCTTCTCCTTCTGCCTCTCTCTGTCTCTCATGAATAAATAAATAAAATCTTTAAAAATAAATAAATAAAAAAGTATTTGTTCTAGTGGTGCCTGTCTGGCTGGGTTGGTAGAGCACGCAACTTTGGATCTCAGGGTTGTGAATTCAAGCCCCACCTTGGGTGTAGAGATTACTATTATTATTATTATTTTTAAAGATTTTATTTATTCATTTGAGACACACAGATACAGAGAGAGAGAGAGAGCATGAGCAGGGAGAGAGGCAGAGGGAGAGGAAGAAGCAGGCTCCTCGCTGAGCCAGGAGCCCGATGTGGGGCTCGATCCCAGGACCCTGGGATCATGACCTGAGCCGAAGGCAGACGCTCAACCATCTCAGCCACCCAGGCGCCCCCGAGATTACTATTATTATTAAAAATACAATGTTAATAAAACAAAAAGTAAGTCAACAAGCATTTGTTGTAAAGCGTGGTTTTCCAGACAAAATGCAGTACAGCCAGTTAGTGTGAATTTCAGGTAAATAGCGAGTGCCTTCTTGGCACAACGATGTGCAGATACTGCATGGGATACTTATGCGAGGAAACGAAAGTTCAAACCTAAATGCCATCCAGGTGTTTTTATTTGCTAAATCCGGCAGCCCGCCACAGCCCAGGACACACATCCCACCTGTTCACAGGGATCCCGACCCCTTCAACATGCTTTTCTTCTTCTCCGTATTGTGACAAAATACACATAATTTAAAGCGAGCATTTCAACCACTTGGGAGTCTACACTTCTGTTCTGACGTCACAGTCTGAGAGGCTGAAGACAGGGAGGAGGGGCCCAGCGCAGTCCTCGCAGGTCCCGCCCCCGTTTCCTAGCAACGCAACCACGCCCCCAGGCCGCGGGGCGTGGCCGTCAGGGTCACGTGGTACCTCTGCAGGCGCCGGCTCGCTCCGGCGCGTGCGTACGTGCGTCCGCGCGCGTGCGCAGGGGGCGGCCGGCGTACCGTGCGCGTCCCTGCTCCTCGACGTCGCCCTGCGCGCGCGCGCCCGGCCCTCCCTCCGGTTTTTATAGCGCCGCGGGCGGCGGTTGGCGGCGGGGACGGCATGGACGGTGGCGGCATGGCGGCTCTGCGGCTCGTGGTGCTGGCGCTGGCGCTGCTGAGGGCCGAGGTCGGCTCCGGGGCAGGTGAGCGTCCCGCCCGGCGGGGCTGGGGGCGGAGCCGGGGCGCGGGGGCGCGGGCCGGCGACACTGGAGGTGGGGGTCCCTGGACCCCGGCGGCCCGGGCGCGCGAGGGGACCCGGGAGCTGGCCCGACCCCTGGACGAGGGCACCTTCCGCCCTCCCCTGGGAGCCGGCGGCCCCCGCCCCCCAAGCCCCGCCCCGGCCGTGCCAGGCCGAGGGGCGCGGCGGAGAGCCCCCCGGGACTCCCGCGCGGCCCCGGCGAAGCCTGTGCGGCCTGGAGCAGCGCCCGCCCAGGCCCGGGGCTCTCCCCTGGCTAGCGCGCTGTTGTCCTCGAGAGGACGCGCGGCGGCGCCCCTGCGGCCAGTGGGCTCGCCGGACCTGGAAGGGATTGTCATTCTTGGCAGGATTTGGGTCCCGTGTCGTGCTCCGGGGAGGCGCCTGCCCCCCTGGTGTCGGCCCAAACACTGAAACCCTTGGAGGGAGGCCAGCGCGCTCCGCTTCCTCCGATGTCCGATTTCAGGGGACAGAGGGAGATGTCCACCCCTTCCTGTTACAGGAGTGGAAACTGAGGCCCGGGTCGGGAGGGGACATGTGCCAAGGTCGCCCTGAGGTCGCCTTGGCAGCCCGGGGTGGAGCAGGAACTGCTGAGAGGGTTGTTTTTAGCCCCAAACAGCGTGATTTTCCGGAGCTTTTCACAGGAGCGGGCAATGTCTTGGAGGTGGACAGGTGGGCTTTGGAGAGCGCTCGTTGGAAAATGGATTCAGGCGTGTTTTTCAGGGGAAAGCAGCACAGCCTCTCTGTCCCTGACAGATTTTCTTCCTGTGTTGTGACTTCCCGTGTTGTTCTTGGTTAAAGATTTCCAGTGAAGGGAACAAAGTGCGGAGAAGGGTCTGGGGCTCTTGTGGGAGGAGGCCTCTTGAAGAGCTTCACCCACTCACTCCTGACCACTTGAAGGTCTCACTTGGCCTCTCTCCTCTTCCTTATAATCGAGGCGGCAGTTTACTGAATGCCTCTGGGCGAGGGCCTTGGCCGCGTGCCTTCCAGCGGATCTCTGGAAGACTCCGATAGGAGCCCGCGGCAAGATGAATGCGGAAGATGGGCTGCTGTTTTCCGCCCCTTGAGCCTTTGCGAACAGCTCTCCGTGGCTGGAGGTGGTGGCCACTGGCGGGCGGCCAAGGGGGTGAGGAGGACTCTTGGTTTCCCTCTGCGGCGTAGCACAGTCCCTGAGCTTGTCCCCTCGTCACAGGGTGGAAGCGCTCATTCCCGGCTTCAGTCACCCCAGCTCCGGCCGGGAGACTGAGAGGGCCCCTGCCACGGGGGCTCGGAGCTGCTCCTGCCCTCTCGCACACCCTGGGGGGGCGGGGGGGCGGACTCAGTTTGTCTGCACAGTGTCCGAATCCACCTGGGACCTGTGTCTGCTTTCTTCTTTCTCACTTTTTTTCCCCCTTGAACTTTATTTATTTACTTATTTATTTGAGAGAGAACAGAGAGAGAGAGTGAGCACGAGCAGGGGTGGGGAGGGGCAGGTGGAGAGGGAGAAGCAGACTCCCCGGGGTCACGACCTGGACCGAAAGCAGACGCTTAACCCACTGAGCCACCCACCTTTGACAGCTCCACATCTCCGGGGACCCTCAAATGCCATGCATCCTTTTTCTGCTGGGACAAGTGAATTACTAATGGTGTTTGCCTCTCCTGTCCGGGTCAGCTTCCCAGAAACTTTCTTCAGGGTACTCTGCCAACAGCGGGTTTCCTCAACTTAAGCAGCAAGTGCCTGCCAGGTTGGCACCCATGTCAGCCAAGGCCCCAGGACAGGGCTCTCCCTGGGATTGTCCTCGGCGCCACGGTCCTGGCAGGCCTGGTTGGGAGGGCACCAGTGGGCACCAGTTGCTAGCTGGGTCCTACAGGCTGCTGATGTGGCCTGTCTGTGCCTCAGGTGAAGGGAGCAGGAACCCCCTCCTGGCCAGATGGAGGGGATGGGAGGGGCGGGCGGGTGGAGAGGCCCAGAGCCTGTGGCTGGCATCCCAGAAATGTTCTGTTGCTCCTCCTACCTGAGCGGAGCTGCTGAGGAGGGTGGGGAGGAGGGTGGGTGCTGGCAAGCCTCATCCCTGCTCCTGGGCTGTTTACCATAAGGCCTGCCTGGCCCTGTGCCCTGCCCGGCGGCCTAAGGGCATGGAGGAGGGGTGGCTGTTTTTAGACAAAGGTGACTTGACTTCAGAACAGGGCTCACAGTCACATGGCCAAAACTGATTTTTTACTTTTTGGGCTGTCTCCCTTGTTCGTCCCTCCTGTGCCTGTGTTCTTGAGGATCCCTGTGAATTCCTGGGGTGCCCCCTCCCGTCTCCGGAGCCAGGTGGAGTGTGCCCCGGTCCCCTGCTGCGTGTGACCCTCAGGCAAGGCTGGGGTGTCAGCCTGTGGTTCCTCCGACACACAGGGGGCGGGGGGTGGGGTATGCCCTGCCTTGTCCTCTCTCTGAGACCTGAGTCCCCTGCTCCCCCCTGGGAGGGAGTAGCCCTCAAGCCTGTGGTGTTTGGGACACTTCTTTCTCCCCCAGGGAGGCAGGGTGCAGCTGGGACAGATCTGACAGCCCCTGGGTGAGGGGACAAGGCTACAGACACAAGTCCTGAGGCTTTAGAGAGGCAGGCCGGTCTGGGAGGTGGGCTGTCTCTGGCCTCACTTCCTGCCCTGACTCACCACTCCCAGCCCTGCACAGAGCTGTTGGTTTTGCAATCTTGGGAAATCGTGACTCCTGAGAAATGCAGCTCACTGGGAGGGGATCCTTTGGCCGAAATGGCGCTGCCACAGAAGGGTTTCAGCCCTCTTCCAGCTTCACGCCTCTGCTCGTCGTTGTACCCATCCTGAGTCCTGCGAATTGTCTTTCGGCTACCCCCGGTGGGTGGGCATGAAGGCCTACCTGTCTCCAGGACCTTGGGCATGTGCCACCTTGCCCCAGAGCAGAAAGCCCGAAGGCTTCGAGGCTCTACACCTGTATTCACGAGCCCACGGGGGTGGGAGGTGCCCGGGGCGCCAGAGAGGGGCTTCCGTGCAGTTCCTGTCCGCCTCTTCCCCTGCCTGCCTGGGGGTCTGAGACCTTGTGTCCTGTCCACCCTGGCCTCGGGTCTCACCTCTTCACACAGAGACCGCCGCCACCCCTCCCCCAGACTGGAAGTGCCTCAAGGGGAGCCAGGGCCTGCGGGTGTTGAGTTCCTAGCGGGACGGGAGGGGAGCTGTCAGCCCACTGAGGACTCAAGTGCCAGGGACTCTCTGAGTAGGAGACAGGCACATTCTGCCTGTGAGTCATTCGAGAAGGCTGCCCCGCTGTGATATCCCTCCAGTAAAGATTGCCTGCTGCCCTTTTGGATTTTCAGGTTAAAGTTTCTTTTTTTAAGATTTTATTTATAGGGGCGCCTGGGTGGCTCAGTTGTTGAGCGTCTGCCTTCGGGTCAGGTCGTGATCCCGGGGTCCTGGGATCGAGCCCCGCATTGGGCTCCCTGCTCGGCGGGAAGCCTACTTCTCCCTCTCCCACTCCCCCTGCTTGTGTTCCCTCTCTCGCTGTCTCTCTCTGTCAAATAAATAAATAAATCTAAAAAAAAAAAAAAAAGATTTTACTTATATATTTGAGAGAGAGCAGGCTCACGAGTCGGGGGTGGGGAGGAAGGGGCAGAGGGAGAAGGAGAAGAGGGAGATCCCAGGACCCTGGAATCATGACCTGAGCCGAAGGCAGACGCCCAACCACTGAGCCACCCAGGCGCCCCTAGATTTATCTTTTAAAAAAGGAATTTCAGGTGTGTGCTGGGGCTGGGCCCAGCAGTCCATGGACCCAGGCTGGTCACTGGCTTCTGTTCCCACACCTGAGGCCCAGTTGGTTAAAACATTTCCGGACAGAAACTGCATCGAGCCCTCTGTTCTCACAGGCGGCTCTTCAGCCCCAAGGCCCCTCTAGCGCAGCAGACGGAGCCGGGTGTGATTCAGGCTTGTGGCTTCTCTCCTCCGGCAGGGCGCTTGGACAGTGTGGAGGGTGTGCCGTGGCAGGGCCGTGCAAGGCCGTGGCAGGCTGGCTCCGGAACATGTGGGCAGGCAGCTTGGGGCCCTGGATTTGGGTCCTTTCTTGCCCTGATCCCTGTGCTCACGTCCTCTCATGTGGCCCCCCAGGGAGCGGGATCTGGACTTCCGTAGATGATATTGGCTCCAAGACACGGCTTACCTGTACCTTGAATCACAGCACCACTGAGATCGTCGGCCACCGCTGGGTGAAGGGGGGCAAGGTGCTCAAGGAGGATGCACTGCCTGACATGAAGACGGAGTATGAGTGAGTGGGGCCCAGAGGCGGGTGCCCCAACCTGCGCCAGGGCCTGCAGAGATGCCAGACCCCCATTTCAGCCCGCGGGCATCACCCCTAGGCCCCTCCCTGCACCCTACTTGCTCCAACGTGTTGTCGCTGCCCGCGACCTCTGTGGTCAGTCGGAACGAAGGCTGGAGTCCGTGGGCTCGCTCTGGACAGACGTTAGACGTGAGCTCTGCTCACACCCCCTGGCTGTGAGATGGCCAAGGCCCCAGATCCAGCCAGGGGCCGGTGGCTGCTGAATGTGGGGCTGGCCTGCGAGACCCTTCCCTTCTTTCCCCAGGGCGCTGGCTCGGGTGGGCGGGCAGACTTGGGTTCTCCCCGGCCTGAGTCCCTGGCTCACTGAGGTCGCGGGCACTCCAGGCCGCCCTGCTCTGACGCCTTGACTTAGTCGGTTCCTGAGCCGGCTCTAGAAGCAGAGAGTCCTGTTTGTTTCAAGGGCGGCTGGGCACACAGGCTCACTGATGCAGGCCTCCGGTCATGGAGGGGGGACCGGTTCCACGTGCTGTCCCCGCACCTCCTCGTCCCTCCTGACCGGTCCTGGCTCCGGCTCCGGTCGGTAGGAGTCCCCCGCCCCCGCAGCGTGCCGTGGTGTGAACTGAACTCAGGACAGGACGGCACTTCTGCGCGTGCTCCGCTCACTGTTGTGCGTCTCTTACAGGGTGGACTTGGATGAGCGCTCTGGGGAGTACTCGTGCATCTTCCTCCCGGAGCTGGCGGGCACGACCAGAATCGAGGTGAAGGGTGAGCTTGGCCGGCCCTTGGGCGCATCTGGGGAGGGGGCGGAGGACACCGCCTGCCAACCCAGCAAGGGCACCGCTTAGGAACCGCCAGAGAGTGGGCTCAGGCTCCTGCCTTGCTCGGTCTCCCCTGAAGGGCTCCCCAACATCAAGGCTGTGAAGAGGTCAGAGCATGCCACTGAGCGGGAGACGGTCGTGCTGGGCTGCAAGTCGGACTCCTTCCCCCCGGTCAGCGAATGGGTGTGGTATAAGATGGAGAGCTCTGGGGACCAGGTGAGACCCATGTCTGCCTGGGGACGAGCTGGCCTCAGGCTCGGCCTCAGTCCCTACAAGGTCCACCTGCCCCCAGGTCATCAGCAACACCTCCCATAGCAAGTACCTGGTGATATCCTTGGAGACCAAGACGGAGCTGCACATCTCGAACCTGGACCTGGAGACAGACCCTGGCAAGTATGCATGCAACGGCACCAACTCGGAAGGCACCAGCCAGGCCGTCATCGTGCTGCGCGTGCGAAACCGCTTTGCCGCCCTCTGGCCCTTCCTGGGCATCGTGGCCGAGGTGCTGGTGCTGGTCACTGTCATCTTCATCTACGAGAAGCGGCGGAAGCCGGACGAGGTCCTGGATGGTGAGCCCACACGCCCTTCGCTCACCGTTCGGGGGGGGGGGGGGCGGGGTCCCCTGCGGGGGGCTCCCTACCCAAGGCCTCGTCTGCCCCACTGTCCTCCCTCACTTGGCTGCAGGTGGGTGTCCTCCGTGGTCAGTGGCCGCCTTCCGCTGCTCCACGCACGCTGGTGGTGGCTGCTTGGGGCCCGAGGGTTGCGGCAGCAAGCCAGCTCTTGACTTTGTGCAGAGGCTGCTCAGGAAGCCTGAGCTTGCCCTCCTGCCTGGCGCCTGTGGGCAGGGCTCCCAGATGCCACGCGGGCCGTGACCCCACACGGCTCATCCCGAGGGTGCATGTCCTGGGGGCAGGATTGGCTGCCTGCGTTTACAGTCAGGGACACTGAGGGCAGGGCCCAGCAGGACCAGTGCCACCCTGCAAGGGGCCCGGTGCAGGGACCGCTCCTGATGGCCTGCCCTCTCCTTGCATGTGGCCGCGCGTCTACACAGATGAGGACACAGGCTCCGCTCCTCTGTAAGTCGGGGCCTTGCTGGGAGGGGGCGGGTGGGCCGTGTCCCCTGGGCAGCGTCCGCTGTGCACGTGCTAGGTGGGAGTGGGGCCACCGTTCCGTCCTCCTGAGCGCCCAGAAGCCCTCCGTCCTATCCCCCAGGAAGAGCAGCGGGCACGTGAATGACAAAGGCAAGAACGTGCGCCAGAGGAACGCCAACTGAGGTGAGGCGTGGGGGGAGGGGAGGGTGCGGGGCCTGCCCAGCCGGCCTCAGGCTGGGCTCCGAGCATCCCTCCTGCCCTGCACAGGCGTCCAGCCTCCGTGTGGAGCAGCTCAGCGTCTGGTGTTGCAGATCCTCTCAAAGGAGACCCGCCCTACGAAAGCAGACCACACCGTGGGTCAAATCACAATGTTTCTTTCCTTTTTTAAACTAAACTAGGGTTTTCTACACATAGAATTCTGTTCCTTAGGGGTTTGTTTTTCCTTTTTAAACATTTTGTGACCGCCTCGGGGGAGCTGAGAGCTTCCTGCGAGACTCCTGTCGTCAGCCCGCCCCCTCAGCTGCCCCTGCCCACCTGACCCCTCGCCGTCCTCCCACTATCTCCCGCCTGTCCCTCCTGTCCCTTGGGCATTTAGCCTCCAGCCCGTAGTGGGGGTTTTGAAGGGCAGGTTGACCTTTTTCTGGGGCTCTACCTCCTGAGACTGCTGGGCCTTGTTGGGACCCTTTGTGGAAGGTCACAGGTCGTGCACGGTGTGAGTGTCCTGCCTGTCTGAAGTCCGTGCTGATGGGGTGCCTCGGGTCTGTGTCGTGCGTCAGGACAGCTCTGCGCGCAGCTGCTGGTGGGCCCGGGCTGGCCCGCCCTGCCCCTGCCGTCCACACGCCCAGCTGCAGGGGAGTAGTCCGGCGACCACGCTGCAGAACCCCCTCCCCAGCTGCTCCGCAGCATCCTGACTCACCCACCACCTGCCTGCTCACCAATAAAGAAAGGCCGACCCGTCTCTTTCTCCTTGGGCTCCTGTGTGTGCCGCCATGGTCTTAACAGGAGAGCTAGCAGGGGCGTGAGCGCCACGTGGTGCTGAGTCCTGGGTGCGGTTGGGGTGCATGGGGGTGAGGCAGGGCTAACCGGCTGGCCAGGAGCTTTGTTCCCAGGATGAAGGGTGAAGGTGGGGTGGGGGGTGCAGAGGACCTCAAGGGGCCCTGTGAGTGCTCCAGAGCAGGGCCGGGCCCCCCCAGGACAGGCATCCCTCCTGTACCCACAGCTGCCTGGCACCCACCTGTCCCGGGCTAGAAGCTCCCTGCGGTGGGTGATGGAGGTGGGGGTGGGGGCAGCTGGGACCTCATGAGAGAGCCCCAGTGGGTGTCCCCAGGAGAACCAGCCCCTTGGGACTTTGCTCCAGCCCAAGAGGGGCTGGCTGAGGCCTGGAAAGCCATGGAGGTGGCCCTCCTGAGCCTGACCCCCAGAAGGGGGTCCCTGTCCACTGAGCCCAGGCTGACCCCTGGAGCAAACTGGGCGACATGGACGGGGTTGAAGGGCTGGGTCATGCTCTAGGAGAGCAGATGGGAGGAGGCAGGGCCTCGCCAAACCTGGGGGCTCTAGCAGGTGCCATCTAGGCCTCCTGCCTGGTGCTGGAGGGGAAACTATCCCAGGGAAGGGAAAGGGCTCATTCAGGGAGACCCTGCTGCCCACCGAGGGGCTGTGTTTGCCCTCCGCCTCGCCTCTGGACATGGGCCCAGACCTTCAGCAGGTCCAGAGGAGGTCGTCAGAAATCAGGGTTTGGATGTGAAATCTGATGTTGGCAAAAACTCCAGCATAACAATACCCCAAATGCAGAAGGTGGACTCAGCCCACGAGCCACCAGTTTGACTCCCAGGCTCTGAAACGGGAGGCCCGACCCCTCTGGGTGGTGGCCGACCCGTGTGCCCCAACCCCACTGGCCAGATGCTTCACCACGTCCCCCAGGGCGGCAGTACACAGCTGCAGGTGGTTTCTGTGGGCAGAACGGGGTCCTTTATGGAGGCCCCGCACACCACAGCCTAGGGAGTTTGCCCCCCACCCCAGGTCACAGGGAGGAATGCGAGGCCCCAGGGCTAGGGGAAGCAGCGGGCCTCGCCCTTCCCTCCGGCCGTCACCAGAGGGAGCCACGTGCATGCCACTGAACAGGGTTTGGGGGCCCAGGGAGCCCCTCCTCTACAGAGGTTCCTGGGGTCGCACCTGCCTGGCCCTGTGGACACCCCAGCTGGACATGCCCCAGGGCCAACCTCCCTAGGCCCTGGGGCTCCCTGGGGCACCAGCAACATTGGCTGGGCACCCCTGGCCTAGCTGGGGCTGGGGGATCTGTCGTGGACAGGCAGCGGTCCGGTGGGCGAGGAGGTGGTGAGGAGCTGGCCCCTCACTGGGGATGCTGCTGGGGCACCAGGGCTCAGGTGCAACCCCCCTCCTCCCCTGAAGTCAGAAGGGGTGAGCATAGGGGTCTGTGTCCCCTGGGAGGCCATGGCTGGGTTCATCCTGCTTCCTGCTGCATCCCGGGTGCCCAGAGCAGAGGGGTCCAGACGGGAAGTGTGGGAGCTTCTGGCAAGCAGAGCACTGGGCACCAGAGGAATGCCGTGGAGCACGCTCTGTGATGTGGCGAGTGAGGCTTGGCCTCCTTAGCAGACCCCTCATTGGTCCTCCTTCCCTAAGAGACCCTCCCCCCACAGAGAGACGCCCCTCACATGGACACAGTTAGCAGAAATGGGGTCACTCTCAAGCAGCTTTGTACGCCTTCTTTCAGCACTGAAGTATCCATCCATCTGTCCATCTCTCTGTAGAGCGCAGCAGTGTGCAGCCCTCCGCCGCGGGGGGTGATCTTGTCAACAGTCTGCTGCAGCCTGCCTCGGTTTCCCCAGAGCGGGATGGAGAAGTCACAGGATTCAGTGAGATCATCTTTGGCCAGTGCTTGGGGGCTCTGGAACCGGTGTCTTGGGATCCCAACCTGCGGGGGGTCAGAGGGGCAAGGCTGGGGTGTCCCTCCGAGGAAACAAGGGCACAGTCCTGATGCTGCTTGGAAGGGCCTGCCGGCATCTCTGGGCCCACAGACGGGGCTACCTCCCTTTCCCTGGGACCCCCCCTCCCAGACCGGGGGCCCCTGAGCACCTCCCCATTACAGTGAGGGCCTCGCCCAGCAGCAGAAGACAGAGTGGAAACAAAATGGGACAGACGTGTTGGGGGGCCACCAGAGTTTGGTCCTCCCACGCCTCCCTTGCACCTACCGGGGAGAATGATCTCTGTGAGGAAAGGAAAATACTGGTGAATCCTAGGTCAGCAGAGCTGGGGACCCCAACCTGGTCGTGCAGCCAGCGGGAAACCAAGGTGGTAGGCTGCTCTGCCTGTGGGCACTCGCCACTCCGGGCGGGTCGCGAGGGCTGGCCCTGCACCATGATGGCTCCAGACCCAGGCCAGGGGTCCTGCCACCATGGCTGATCAGACGTTCTGTGTTTCTGGAGTCTGGCAGTGGGCTCGGTAGCCCTTGAGGCTTGAACGCTGGGACCTGTCACAAGGCCCTGGCCTTGTTTTGTCTTCCGGGTCTATTTTTCACTCAGAGGGTCCCCAGACCCTCTGGGCTTGGGGGCTTTCGACCTGGACTTGTCCCGACTAGAGAGGAAGCGGGCTCGTGAGTGCTGAGGGCGGCTGGGAGGTCAGGAGGTGCCCTCCCAGAGCCTATTCTGGGGCCCAGGATGGTGGGGAGGGATTGGGGTTTCTTTCCAAAGGCAGTGGGGAGTTGAGAGCAGTTTTAGGCAACAGACCATTGAGACCTGACTCAGGGTTTGATACCTGTCGGCACAATGATTGCCACCTCTGAGTGTCCTCACCTTCACCCACCCCCCTGGGACCTTGAGATCCTTTCTTCTGCCACAAGCCAGGCACCGTGCTGCCTCAGGGCCCTTGCACGGGCCATACCGCCTGCCAGACGCTCTTCCCACAAATGCACTCATGACACCAGCTCTCCCTTCCTTCAGGTCTTCCCTCAGACATCACCCCCAGCACCTTTCTCATCCCTTTCCTGACTCTGAGTTGTGTAACACTGACCACCTTCTGATGGACAATAGAATATCTATTAAACATAATCTTTACCATGTTGATTGTCCCTTCCACTCGACTGTCAGCAGGGTACAGGTGGCCTGAATCCCAGCCCCCCAATCGGGTGCTTAGTAAACATTTGTTGAATGAATGCAAACAGTACTCTGCCCCGGGCAAGTGGTGAGAGGGAGTGGGAGAGATGGGGAGGCTGGTGGCCATCTGGCCCAGGGTGGAGCCTGTGGGATGGAGAGGATTCATTAGGACCTGGGGACAGGGTCCCCAAGGCTCAGAGAGGGGCTGGGACCCCCTAGGTGACTCACAGTCCAGGCCTGCCTCTCTCACTTCCAAGCGTTGTGGGTCCTCAGGCTGGACCATGGGTCTGCCGCCTCCCTGCTCTCAGCGGCGAGCCGTGGGGCTCTGGCGGCCTGCCCGGACTGACATGCTCCCAGGGTGAGCATAAAAGATCCCCCTTCAGCTGGAACACACATCTGCCTGGGGCGGGCTGCAGCCTGGCACTGCCGATCTGCTGCCCGCCCAGCTTCTCCCTCACCACCTCAGGACAGAGAGCAGCCCTGCCCGCCCTCCCATGTGGCGGCAGGTCTGGCCTGGCCCAAGGCATGGCAGAAGTGGCCTCCTGGGAGGCCAGACCTGCTTGGCAGAAGCACGGGAGTCCCCAGGGCTTGAGGCAGCCTGGTGGGGGCTCAAGATGGCCTGGCTCAGTCCATCCCTCAATCACCCATGAGTGCCTGCTGTGAGCAGAGAGACATCTCTGCTTTCAGGGGCCAGACATACTGGCAGGTGCATGCACCCACGGAAAAGTGCTATGAGAGCGGGAGGCTCCCAGGAGGCCAGGACACCCATCTCTCCTCTCTGTCTCCATTACCTGCCTCTCAGGACACCTCCCCCCACCCTCTGGTTGAGCTGGGATGGGGTCCTGGGCCTATGCCCCCATGTCACCTAACACCAAATAACCCCCCAACCTGACTCCAGCCCCAGACACAGAGCCTCAGCTGTCTTCCCAGAGCTGGGGCCTGAGCCTTAGAGGCAGAGAAATGGGGGCAATCCGGTGGGACTCCCATGTGGGCATCTGGTGGG
>NC_058403.1:214421212-214423943 GCF_002201575.2 Neomonachus schauinslandi | reverse complement strand
AGCTCTTGCGGCCGCCCCGGCACCCCGGGCGCCGCGAGCACCACCAAGGGCAGCCCGAACGGCGAGTGCGGGCGCGGTGAGCCGCAGTGCAGCCCCGCGGGGCCTGAGGGCCCGGCGCGGGGGGCCAAGGTGTCGTTCTCGTGCCGCGGAGCGGCCGCGGGGCCCGCGCCCGGCTCGGGCGCGGGGCCGGGGCCGGCGGACGAGGCTGGCAGCGAGGAGGTGGGCCCCGCGGGGGAGCCGCGCGGCAGCCAGGCCAGCTTCATGCAGCGCCAGTTCGGCGCGCTCCTGCAGCCGGGCGTCAACAAGTTCTCGCTGCGGATGTTCGGCAGCCAGAAGGCTGTGGAGCGCGAGCAGGAGCGCGTCAAGTCGGCGGGGGCCTGGATCATCCACCCGTACAGCGACTTCAGGTACAGCCACCGGGAGGGGCCGGCCGGCGCGGAGGGGGCACCGCGAGCGGACGCGCGCGGGGGCCGTCCTTGGCGCACCTCGGGGAGGGCGGGGCTGCGCGCCCCGAGGGTGACCTCGAGGCCCCTCGGTGACCTCGGGCGCGTCCGGGACCCTCCCGGTAATGGCCTGGGCGCGCGAGGCTCCGCCCTTGGAGGGGCACTGGGAAGCGCGCTCAGGCTCCTGCCGTGACCCCCGCGCGCCCCCTCCCACGCACCCTGACATCTCCCTCCCTGCGGGATGCGCGCGCGTCACGGCCGCAGGACCAGGGTCTGAGCGCGGAGGGGCGGAGAGGACGAATAGAGGGGAACGTGGGCGCCGGGGAGGCGGCAGAGCGGAAGGAAGGAGGAAGGAAGGGCGCCCGGGAAGGACGTGTCCAGGAGAAGCTGGCGGGGAAGGGGTTAAGGGAACAAGGCCCTCTCCTACCGTCTCCACCTGCGCCCCACACCTCAGGGAGGCGCGTTCAGGGTCCGCGGGCCTAGGTACTGCGCGAGGACAGGGCGCTGAGTGTGCTGGGGTCCCCAAGCTGCCTTCTCTGAGCCGCAGCGGCCGGAGCCACTGGGTGGCGTGCCCTGTGTCAGTGGGTGTGTAGACGTTGATATGGATTAAGGCGGTTAATGCGTGGAAAGGCTCAGAGCAAGGCCCAGCGCAGGGTCACGGCCGAGTGTGTGGTTCTTGTTCCTGGGCGCGTGCCTTGTGGCCTGCAATTGTGAACCGTGCGTATCACGGCAGGCTCTGTATGTGTGATCAGGAGCATGTGACTGCAGGGGGCGTGGGCCTTTGGGCCATGGGCCGAGTGATCTGGGGGGCAGGCGGGTCGCAAGGGGTGTGTCTGTGTGGTAGGTGTGCTGGGGAGAGATGGGGTGCGTGTGCATGGGGTAGATGTACATCGGTGGGCAGTCGGTACGAGCTGGGCAGTGTGCACAGTGTGTGTGTGTGTCTGTGAAGTTATGTGTCCGCGAAGGAGGTGGTCAGTTGGGCTACAGAGGGTCTACACAGGGCCCGCCCAGCCTAGCTCTCAGGGCGGGCGCTGTTTCAGCACCACGGACAGCGCCCAAGGCTCTCCGGGCGCCTGCTTTGGAGCCCCCCACCCCGCGGAGCACTTGCTCAGGGATCTCCAGAGCTCGGAAAGGGGGGCTGTGGGATTCTCCCTTGTCCTGGCCCTTCTGCAGCTCCAGTGCTTGATGGCTCTGGAAACTGAGGCCCCAGGGGCACACAAGTCAGGGACAGCCTGGGATTCCAACTCACCCTTCAGACCTTTCCTGGGAGGTGAAGACAGCCTTAACCAGTGGCTTGAGTTTTCTGGGAGAGGCCAGGGGAGAGGGGACCTGGGGGTTTCCAAATGGGGTGCATCTGGATGGTCCTGACCTGCACAGGGGCGCACTGTTCCCTTGTAGGTGGTCCGGGCTGGGAGAGCTTGGGTCACTGTCTCAACTCATGTCCATGTGACCTGGCCAGCTGGCCGGGAAATGACCTCAGGGACACAATGGGCAGGGGAAGGTGGCTGCAGAACGTAGCCGTTGCCCTGGGTCTTCTCCAGCTCATCTGCCTCCAACAGTGGGTGGCCCTGGGGCAATTTTCAGTCTGGGGTGAGGGTGTGCCAGGGAGGAGCTGGGCTTCCTGGTTCCTGTGCCATTCTGAGCATAGTCACCTGTGAGAATCTGGGCAGGCCACATGGTCTGAGCTGAGCAGATAAATTGTAAGATAGGGTTGAGCAAGCAGGGGGGTGGTAAGTGTGTCCTGTAGTTGGAACTAGGGGAGACCCTGTCAAATTGAGAGCTTAAGGTATTTCCAAGCTGGGATGCAGTGGAGCCTCCACAGCCCCCCGTGTGCCCCTTCTAGGCCCTTCTGATTCAGTACCCCAAGCTCCCTGAGGTCCTCCTGGGCCAGGTGCTGTGGGAGCACCTTACTGGTATTGATTCAGTCCTTGTGTCCACTGTGAGGTGGGTGCTGCAGGAGGAAGAAGGCATTCTGGGGATTGTTGGAGATATTGGGGCAGCCGGGGGTGGGCTGTGGATCCTCACTCTGTTTCTAGTGTGTGTGAGTTTTTAGAAACTACTCACGGAGCAGTGGGGAGGGGCCTTTCTGGGCCTACTTCTCCACCCTTGCCCCTCTTAAATCTGACCCGACTGGGCAGATGCCACGCCCTCTGGTGCCCATAGCCACACACTGTACAGGACTGGAAAGAGAAAGAGGCGCCCAGGGCGCCTGGGTGGCTCAGTCGTTAAGCGTCTGCCTTGGGCTCGGGTCAGGGTCCCGGGGTCCCGGGATCGAGCCCCGCATCGGG
>NC_058403.1:214412166-214421202 GCF_002201575.2 Neomonachus schauinslandi | reverse complement strand
GCGCCTGGGTGGCTCAGTCGTTAAGCGTCTGCCTTCGGCTCGGGTCATGATCCCAGAGTCCTGGGATCGAGCCCTGCATCGAGCCCCGCATCGAGCCCCGCATCGGGCTCCCTGCTCTGCGGGGAGCCTGCTTCTCCCTCCCCCACTCCCCCTGCTTGTGTTCCCTCTCTCGCTGGGTCTCTCTCTGTCAAATAAAAAAAAAAAAGAGGCGCCCCCACTGGCCCCCAGGTTCCCTGCTCACGGCCGCGGTGTCTCCACCTGCTTGAGCACCGGCTCTGTTCCCGTGCAGACTGGCCCAGCATACACCTGGCACTGATTAATGTCTGGTGAACTGGACCCACCCTGCTGCGCCTCCTTGTGCCCAGGCCACATGGGGCTTCCAGAGGCGAGGGGCATCTGCAGGGGCCTCGAGGAGGGAGGCTCTTGACAAGTGGGAATGGGTGGGGAGGGCGTCCCGGGGAAAGGCCTGAAGGCAGGAGCCTGCCGTGTTCCCGGGCCAGGCCCCAGTGGTGGAGGGTGTTTGGGGCCATCTGCTGCCAGCCCCTGTGGCTGGGCTTGAGTCCCCTCTGGGCCTCCCTGCCTTGGTTTCCCCAAACGTGAGAGGTGGTGGTGTGAGCAAAAGGGGGTGTCTGACTTCCTCTGCCGCCCGACCCCTCTCCCGGCTTCCCTGGAGTGACCAGCCTTTGCACGTGCTGCCCACTTGCCCTCGCATGCCCTCCCCCCCAGTTCTGACCCTTAGTCTCCCAGCTCACCCCTCGCCTCCCCTGGGCCCTCTTCCCCTCCCCCTCCTGCGTGTGGGCCCTGCCAGTTGCATCACAAGCGGCCTTTCCACTCCACTCAGCATGGCTTGCTTGCCTCTCATCCCCTGCCATGGGCACGAGGGCCCGTCGAGGCCGCTGTCCCTTCCTGGGGCCTGGAGTGTTTGTGGATTTGCTGAGGGGCACGCACGGGTCCCAAGCAGAGGCCGGTGGGATGGTGACTCTCACCCCCAGGCCGTTTTGGATGGGCCCAACCCCTTCTGAGGCTGTCTCTTCACTCGGGAATCCGGGCCCGTGGGTAACGCCGGGGCCGGCACTGAGAAGGCCACGGAGATGCTCCAGCTGCTTCCGTGGGGGGAGCTGGTGGAGGACCAAGTTCAAGGGACAGAGAGAGCGGTTCAGCCGCGGAAGCCTTGATGTTCCTTCTGGGCACCCTGCAGTCCGTGCCCGAGTCGGGACGGGCGCCAGAACCAAAGGTCGAGGAGGGGAGCAGCCACGGGGCCTGCGTGGAGGCCCACAGCCACGGCCAGCACCTCAGCGAGTGCCCAGGCCTTGGCAGGGCCTTCTGCCCCTCCCCTCCAAAACAATAAGAAGCGAAATGCAGGTAATTCCTGCTCCCTTCCCCTGGACCAGCACTGATCTAGAGGCCAAGAGTCCTCGTCGCCCCAGACAGAGTTTGGGTGAGTGGCTTTCAACCCGTTCCCAAGTCTGTAAGTGCCTCTAAGGTCTGACTTGAGTCTCTCCTGCTGCTGTTGATTTTCAGTTCGATATTCCCCGACTGTCTACCGCTGGGAGGCCTGGTGTGAGGGGAAAGAGATGAGTTGGTCCCTTTCCTGCCCCTCGGAGGCGTTTAGACAAAGCCAGGACCAGTGGACGCTGACCTGTGTCTGTCACATCCCCTGGGGCCCCAGGGGGACTGGGATGGTGGAGGGGCTGGCTTGAAGAAACTGATGGGGCTGGAGGCCCCTGTCTCCCACCCCAGATGGCCCGGCAGATCCGCGGCAGATCAGTGTAGTGTGCTTTCTGCAAATCCCTGCATTAGCTCATGGGAATAAATCCTGCATTATCTGGGGTGTGGTGGGGACAGGGGCGGGATGAGGCTTTCTCTGGCTCCAGACCCAGCACGGAGGCTCTTGGGGTGGGTTAAGGACAGGGGACAAATCCATTTCCCCAGGGCCCACCTGGTAGGAGGAAGGAAGCTCCATGGTCCATGGGAAGGAAGGGGAAGGAACCAGCTGTGGCTGAGGTCCCCCTCCTCTCTGTAGGGGCTTCCTGCCAGAATTTGGAATTTCTGTTCCCTGCTTTAAAAACTTCATGTCTTCGAGCCCCTGGCCTCAACATCATGGGGCCCTCACAGGTGGGGCACACCCTGCCCAGTTTCCCCCATCAAGAAGCCTATGCCAAATCCAGCCAGCACAGGCCACCACATCTCCCTCCTGGACGCTGCCTTCTGCCCCCTTCTTGACCCTCCCACTGCCAGCACCAGCTTCCCAAGACACACAGTTGTCCATCTTTCCCTCTCACTTAAAGCCTCCCAAGGCCCCACAGAGCCTGGCTCCCGCCCTCACCCAACTCCTCTCACCCCTGCTCTAGCATCAGGCCACCTGGCCGGCCATGAGAGGGGACATCCCACTGCAGCCACAGGACCTTTGCACTTGCTGCTTCCTCCACCTGGGGCACAGGGTCCCCTGAACACTGCCAAACAGCTACTTCTGCATCATCTGCCAAGTACCACACCCTCTGAGAAGCCCTCCCCACCCACTCTGGCTAAGGAGTGACCCTCTGGAGCATCCCATTCACTTATCTGTTTATGTGGAATGCCCGTCTCCCCTATTCCGGACTGCGGTGCCAGGGGAGAGCTGGGTCTGTGTGGTCACCAGGTGTCCTGGTGCCTGGCATACTCCCTGCCCCCACAGCCTGCCCTGTCTCGGGCTCACCCCCTGAGGGCTCCCTTTCCTAATCCCGGACACTCGACTTGGACCTGTGACTCTTCATCGGAGGGCTCAGACTCTAATCCTCCATCCCCTGCTCGCCCTTAATCACCGACCTCGGCCCTAATCCCCTCAGATTTGCCTGATCTGTAATTCCTGGAGCTGGGATCCTGCGGGGTGGGGAGGGGTGGGGAGGGGTGGGGAGAGGGTGCCTTTGCTCACCAGCCCCCATCTGACCCTGCCCCCCCTTGGTCCTGGTGGAGGCCGCTTGTCAGCTACTGGAAGGGGCCCTGATCTCTGGCCTGGAGAAGTCTGGGCACCTGGCTTCTCTCACTCAGCTCTCACCGTGCCTTGGTTTCTCCATCTGAGCTGAGAGAAAGGAAGGGCAACTGCTCCAGCAAGAACTGGGCCTGGGGTGGTGGCAGTTCCGGGACCCCCGCTGAAGGCCCGTGCCCACGTGGGTGTGTGGGGGTGCGCCTGGGACAGGGCTCTGGGACCCTCTCCCAGCTGCAGGCCCAGGCTGGGGTCATTGTCGCGGAGCCCTGCACTCCCTGGGAGACTGTTGGTCGTCCCAGCGGTGTCTCTCCGGGCTGAGCCTGCCTTTCTCTGTGAACGAGGCCGCTGCTGCTGTCCGGGGCTGCGCTGGAGACACAACGTAGGGACCTGGGTGTTCCCACAGAAGCGGGGCCCCCTGGGGCCTCACTGTTATTTGTCAGGAAAGATTTTAAAATATGGGATTGAATTACAGTCATTGAAGGCCCTGGGTGGCTGAAAGCTGACTGTGCGCCAGGGGCCTGCCCAGTGGGGCCCCTGTGGTCCCTGTACCCCAGTCATGCCTGGATGGCCCAACGAGGGAAGGATCTAGGCAGATGAGGCACTGAGGCTCAGAGGAGAGAGATTAGTCCCAGGCCATGCAGCCCAGGAGCGAGGTCAGGGTAGGGGTCGGGGTCTGGCCGGGGCGGGGGGTGGGGGGTGTCCTTTGTCCCCTGCCTGGATCCTTTGCCCCTGTCCTCAGGTTTCCCTTGGTAGGTGTGTGCAGGGTCCCTCTTCTGCCTCCTGCCCTCTTCCAGGGGGACTGGAGGGCTGGAGGGGACAAGGATCAGGACTCTGGGCCCACGTGAGGGCATCCCGGTTGGACCAGGTGGGTCGCCCTACTGATGGCCCAGGGGTTGGGCCATTCTGCCCCAGAGCTGCCGCAGAACCCCTCCCCAGCCCCCTGATTCTGTTCCAACTCCTCATAAACCCAGAGGACACCAGCCAGCTTGGGAGAACAGGCTGCTCCAAGTGGCAGGGCCAGCGGTCATTCCCCAGGGACCAGGGGCTCTAGATGGGGCTCCAGGCCTGCAGGAGGGTTAGCCCTGACCCTAACCCTAAACAGGCAGGCAGAGAACTGAGGACAGGTCCTGGGAGCGGCAGGCTTGGGTCTCTACTCTTTGCCTCCACTCCCTGGCGGGGTCACCTCTGTGGTCTGTCAGTGCAGAAGTGTGATGCCTGCCCCTAACCTCCACCCAAGAATAAAGGGAGAGAGGGGCACCTGGGTGGCTCAGTTGGTTGAGCATCTGCCTTTGGCTCAGGTCATGATCCCAGGGTCCTGGGATTGAGCCCCACGTCAGGCTCCCTGCTCAGCAGGGAGTCTGCTTCTCCCTCTCCCTGCCGCTCCCCCTGCTTGTGACTTCTCCTTCTCTCTGTCAAATAAATTAAAAAAAAAAAAACTTTTTAAAAAATGAAAAATAAAAATAAAACACAGAAACTAAAAAAAAATAAACTGTGAAGGAGGCCCTCACACTCCAGCCATTTAGATTGTTTCTAAGCTCTCCCTGGTGGTTTCTGGTCCCCCCCACCATGGTTTCTAGGCTCTCCCTGGTAGTTTCTAGTCTCCCCCTGCCCTGGTTTTTAGGCCTCCTGGTGGTTTCTCATCCGCCCCCCCCCCATGGTTTCTAGGCCCTCTCCTGGTTTCTAGGCACCTCCCCACAAAGGTTTCTGGGCCCTCTGGCCTTCTCAGTTACTCTTTCCTGCTTGCTTTGTCCCAGGGCCTGTGCCCCGAAGTTGGGGAGGAGGGCAAGTCTCAGTTCACAGAGGGTGTGGGGTGGGATTAGAAGCTCGACCACGGTGGAAGTGCTGGGGAAGCAGGCAGGTGGGGCCCCTCAATCCCGGTTCCCATGCCTTGGCTAGATTCAGGCAGGGGAAGGGAACTGAATTTTGAGCAGTTATTGGGTTTTGCCCTTAATCCCCACCCCGAGATCATGTGCATCCATTTAGTTCCCTCGAGGTCTTCCCCTGCATCCCCAGGCTCTCCCATCCCAGCCCGGGTCCTCACATCCACTCAGAGAGGGCTCCCCCCACCTGGTGTGGGTGGGCCAGGCCCCCGGAGAGCCCTCAAAGGCTGCCACCCCCGGCTCCTCCCTGATGGAGGGGAGAGTGGGGGCCCCGGGGCCGTGGGACCTACCCACGGTGACACCTGCCCGCAGGCGGAGAACTGGGTGTCAACCCAGGTCTGGCTGTTTCCACCAAGGTGTCAGACGTTGGGTGCCTTCCAGCGTTTGGCTCTCGAAGACTGAGCTACTGTGAACATCTTGGTACAAATTGGTTTTTAATTTTTTCTCTTCCTCTTGGACAGTTTCCTTGGGATCACTTCCCTGAAGTGGAACTCCTGGGTCACCCCGCACACATGGTGTTAATAGGTCCGCCCTTCCAGAAAGGAGCTTCCAGTGGCTCCCAGAACAGGGAGCTCGCTGTGGCCCAGCCAGGGCTTGGTCTCATGGCTTCTCATTTATTTGTGCTCATCTGGGCGAATCCCCCACCCCTGGGAACCTCGGTCTCCTCCTCTATCCATCCAGGAGGAGGAGCCAGGGAGTGGCAGCTTTTGAGGGTCCTCAGGGGCCCTGTCCTGCCCATGTGCGATCGAGCCTTCTCTAAATGCATGTGGGGCCCCCAGCCATGATGGGGGCGCATCCGGCCCATGGGAGAGCCCTGCACACACCTGCCTGGGGCTGATGTGATCTGGGGGTGGGGGTTGCTCCCCGCAGTGTTAAGTAAGGGCAAAATAAAATAAATGACTCTGTTCAGAATTCGAGACCCTCCTTTGCCTGAATCTAGACAGGGTGTGTGGGCTCAGACCCCGGATCTGGGGCATCTGCTCATCCCTGAGACCCCCCACCCCGTGGTCTCAGAGTTTTCCTTGTGTTTTTTTTTATAGTGTCGATATATATAAAACATAGAGGTTGGCATTTAATCATTTACAAAAGTACAACTGAATGGCATTAAGTACATTCACAATGTTGTGCAACCATCACCACCATCCACGTCTGGAACTCTGTCACCCTCCCAAACAAAAACTCTCCCTCACCCACCTTCTCCCCCTTCCCTGCTCCCCAGCCCCCGGCCCCCACGAGCCCCCTTCCTGTCCGTGGATGAGCCTGTTCTGGACGTGTTGCCCACGTGGACTCACACCCCGTGTGGCCTTCTGTGTCTGGTTCCCTCCCTGAGTGTCATGGGCTCGGGGTCCGTCCCTGGGGCCGCATGTGTGGGCACTTCGCTTCTGTCCGTGGCCGAGGGACACGCACATGTGTGGGGGGCCGTGTGTGTATCCACGGACCCACTGAAGCTTCCATCTTTGGCTGTTGTGAATCGTGATCCTGTGAATGTGCTGTGTGGTTATCTGAGTTCTTGGGGTTCAGACTTGGGGTGGATTTGCTGGGTCAGACAGTGATTCTGTTTACATTTTTAAAAAGATTTTATTTATTTATTTATTTGAAAGAGAGAGAGAGCATGAGTGGCGGCAGGGGCAGAGGGAGAAGCAGGCTCTCCACCGAGCAGGGAGCTGGTCTCGGGGCTCGAACCCTGGGACCCCGGGATCATGAACCAAGCTGAAGGCAGATGCTTCACCGACTGAGCCACCCAGGCACCCCTCTGTTTACATTTTTGAGGAACCAACAGAACAGTTTTCTTTCTTTCTTTCTTTCTTTTTAAGATTTTATTTATTTATTTGACAGACAGACACACAGCGAGAGAGGGAACACAAGCAGGGGGAGGGGAGAGGGAGAAGCAGGCTTCCCACTGAGCAGGGAGCCTGATGTGGGACTTGATCCCAGGACCCTGGGACCATGACCTGAGCCCAAGGCAGACGCGTAACGACTGAGCCACCCAGGCGCCCAGAACAGTTTTCCTTCGGAGTAGTTTTGGTTTGTGTTTTCTTGATGGCTCTGTGCTGGGCATCTGTCCGTGTGGGGCCGACTGCAGCACCCGTAGGTCCCCATGCTTTATTCAGAGCACCTGCCCAGCCATCGACAGATGCCCCTTGCATGGACAGGCCTTTCTCTGAGAGCACTTCCCAGGTGGAGTTTTGAATTGACCCCAGGGACTTGTATCTGCCTTGGGGGTATTTGGGAGTGGGATCAACCAGTCTTCACGTTTTCAGGTGAATTTGTCACATTAAATGTCCTGCCTCTCAGCTCCTCAGGCAGCCCTGCAGCTCCTGGGGGGCCTTGGCCTCTTCCTTGCTGCCTCCCACCCCCAAGGGTCCCCCTTCTCTGCCCTCACGCGGGAGCCCAGGTGCTCCAGAAAGAGATGGAGTACTCCAGATCCTGCCTGCTCCGCTCCCCCCAGCCCCTGCCCCACCCCCGACTCCCGGTCACCCCAGCTGCCCCCTCCTCCTCGCTTTTTTCCCCTCTCCTTCCTCCTCCAGAGTATTTTTTTGGCGCTAACCCTTGGTCTCACATATTGGACCTTTTTGGTCATGGGAAACATGTAACCAAATTTGGGGCCATCTCTTGGGCTCTGCCAGGTCTCCTGCTTCTTCCAGGAGGGAAGGTGGGAGCTGGGCCAGCAGGAGGGACGTGGGCTGGGGGAGCCCAGCGGGCAGCGGGGTGCTGTCTGGGGGTGGGAGGGCTTACTGGAGGTGGGGCACACACTAACTGTGACTCAAGGCCAAAGTCTTGGCTTTGTTGGAGGAGGCGAGGTCTGGGCTGGATTCTTGAAGGTGCAGGTGTGAGGTGGGGACCGCTAGCCTGGCAGAGGGCTGGGCGTGGGCAACGGCCTGGAGGCGTGACAGCCCACGCCTCGCCCCCAGGTTCTATTGGGACTTCACCATGTTGCTGTTCATGGTGGGAAACCTCATCATCATACCTGTGGGCATCACCTTCTTCAAGGACGAGACCACAGCCCCGTGGATCGTGTTCAACGTGGTCTCGGACACGTTCTTCCTCATGGACCTGGTGCTGAACTTCCGCACGGGCATCGTGATTGAGGACAACACGGAGATCATCCTGGACCCCGAGAAGATCAAGAAGAAGTACCTGCGCACGTGGTTCGTGGTGGACTTCGTGTCCTCCATCCCCGTGGACTACATCTTCCTCATCGTGGAGAAGGGCATCGACTCCGAGGTCTACAAGACGGCGCGCGCGCTGCGCATCGTGCGCTTCACCAAGATCCTCAGCCTCCTGCGGCTGCTGCGCCTGTCGCGCCTCATCCGCTACATCCACCAGTGGGAGGAGGTGCGCGCGCGCGCGAGGTCGCGGGGCGGGTCGGAGGGTGCCAGGTGTGGGCAGGTGCGCCCGCCAGGCGGGGTCTTGGGGACGCTGCGAGGGCCAGGGGCAGAGCCACGCGGGGCGGGGGAGACATGCGTGGAGTCGGGGGGGGGAGGTCCGCGGGGCGGGTCACGTGACGCATTCGCGCCCCTTCCCTGCACTGTGCCCTGTAAGAGGAGGAACCACAGCCCCCTCGGCTCCCAGGAGCGACATCACGCCCCTCTTCCCGAAGTCGGGACCCGCTCAGCACTGAGAGTCACCCGACTCCTGCCGCCCATGTCCTCCAGCCCGCGCCCGGCGATGTCGCCCCCTCCCCCGCCCCGGTTTTCAGGGGTGCCCAAGGCTCCGAGGGCGGAGGCGGGTGGGGACCGGGCCTGGGGAAGAGGCGGCGGGCCTGGGAGGGGAGCGGGCGGCCGACCCGGGCCACGCTCTCGTCTACGGCATTTTGCTAACCTCAAGGGCGGCCGGGGCGCCTGCGGCAGCTGTCGGAGCACGTAGGTCTCTCCTGGGCGCTCCGTCCTCCTCCTGCCCCTGCACGGGAGAAGCGGCGGCCGCAGGGTCCCTCACGCCCCGCCCCCCCCGCAGATCTTCCACATGACCTACGACCTGGCGAGCGCGGTCATGCGCATCTGCAATCTCATCAGCATGATGCTGCTGCTGTGCCACTGGGACGGGTGTCTGCAGTTCCTGGTGCCCATGCTGCAGGACTTCCCGCGCAACTGCTGGGTCTCCATCAACGGCATGGTGGTGAGCCGGAGGGTGCGCGGCTGGCAGGGAAACCGAGGCCCGGGAGTGCGCGGTCCCTGCAGACCCCACTCAGAG
>NC_058403.1:214403169-214412156 GCF_002201575.2 Neomonachus schauinslandi | reverse complement strand
GTGCGCGGCCGGGCGGGGAACCGAGACCCGGGAGTGCGCGGTCCCTGCAGACCCCGCTCAGCGCGCGCTTGGGGTGCTCTCGCGACTTGGAGCCTTTCGGACCCCGGCGGTGGAGAGGGGGTCCTTGGCGGCAGGAGCGTGACAACCACACCTCCTGTCACCCAGAGATAATGTCATCTGCTTACAATGTTCTGATTGATTCCATGTTTTATTTCCATACATTTATTTAAGAGGCAGCTTTATTGCGTCCTAAAATGGGAAAGCAGTGTCATGGGCCATAAAAAATCAGAACCACAGAGGGAGGACCCAAGCACCTGTTGATTCCTGGCTGAGATGCTGTCTGTTAGCAGGGGCGAGTCTGGGGGGCCAAACTCAGGCCTAGAGGTTCAGCAGGTCTGAGGGGATGGGTCTGGGGTCAAGGGACTCCCTGGGGGCCGTGAGCCCCCTCCCACCCGCCCCCCCCATGGCCTTGCAGAACCACTCGTGGAGCGAGCTCTACTCCTTCGCGCTCTTCAAGGCCATGAGCCATATGCTGTGCATCGGGTACGGGCGGCAGGCCCCGGAGAGCATGACGGACATCTGGCTGACGATGCTGAGCATGATCGTGGGTGCCACTTGCTACGCCATGTTCATTGGCCACGCCACTGCCCTCATCCAGTCTCTGGACTCCTCACGGCGCCAGTACCAGGAGAAGGTCTGAGGGGGAAGGCACGCTCTGGAGGTCTGGGGGGTCCACTCCGCCATCCCCCAGCTTCCTGCGCTGTGCTTAGAACAGGGGCCAGCAGGGAGTGTGGGGGCTGAGGACCCTAGAGAGGTCTGTGGCTGTGATTAGCAGGAGCAGGTCCCCAAGACGGTGAGGGAGGGAGGAAAGTTGAGCCTGGAGGGAGAGGGGCGGGACAGGTGGAGGGGGACACAAGCTGAGCAGAAGGTGAGAGTCAGGGGGTCCAAACAGAGCAAAGCCAGTCTGTGGGGCATCAGAGAGCTCCATGGGGGCTGGGGGTGCTGGAGCGGGGCTGTCTAGGGGGCAGGGCTCACCCCGGGGTCTCTGGGCTAGCTTGGGAGGGGCTAGGGCAGGGAAGGCACAGGGAAGAGTCTAAAAGTCCTGAGGTTGCTCGAGGACATGCTCAGGGGCTGGGCCCATAGAGGAGGCCTCTGGGGGAGCAGGGAAGTCTGGCCCCTCAGACCTGGCCTCTGGGTGGGGACAGCCTCCACAGGGCTAGTCCTAGGGCTGGGAGGCCCGGAAGGGCAGAGGGGGCGGTGGCCCCAGGTGCTGGCCCTCCTGGACACCGCCCCATCTGTCCTGCACTGCTACCTAGTGGCCAGTCCTGGCTGGGCCACCCCCACCACCGCTGCCCCCCGGCAGTGCCAGCTGGGTCAGCCGGGTCAGCTGGGCCTGGTGCCAGGCACCCCGGCTGTCCGGAAGCCACGGGCCTCACACCCAGACATGAGCTGGTGCTGCCACCCGCCCCACATCACGGGTTCCGCTGAGCTCAGGGCAGCTGTGTCCGGGCGGAGCAGTGGCGGAAACGGGGCTGGGGCACCCCTGGGAGCACCATCCTGGGGACAGCAGGGCCTGGCACCCCCGTCTGGTGCCCACATTCCCGCTCTGCTCAGGAGGGGCTGAGCCGGTAGTTTCTGGAAAGATCTTTGGGGAGGGGAGCCTCTGGGATGGGGCCCAGGACCTTGGGGGCCCTCGGGGGTCTAGTCCAGCCTACTGTAAGGGCCTAGAGTCAAGCCGTCCACCCAGTTCTAAGGGGTAGGGCTGCCAGATAAAATTCAGGACACAGGGAATAACTTTTCTCAGTATAAGCTCGTCCCAGACATTGCACGGGACATCCGTAACTATTTTTGCTGTTTATTTAAAATTCAGATTTAAGGAAGCCCCTCGTGTTTCTTGTCATTGTTGTCAAAGCTGGCAGCCCAGCCTGGGCTGAAGCAGGGTCCCCGGAGCTGGCAGCCACTGACCCGGGCCCCCCCCCCGTTGTGCAGTCCAAGCAGGTGGAGCGGGGTCCCCGGAGCTGGCAGCCACTGACCCGGGCCCCCCCCGTTGTGCAGTCCAAGCAGGTGGAGCGGGGTCCCCGGAGCCAGCAGCCGCTGACCCGGGCCCCCCCACCCCCGTTGTGCAGTACAAGCAGGTGGAGCAGTATATGTCCTTCCACAAGCTGCCAGCCGACTTCCGTCAGAAGATCCACGACTACTATGAGCACCGTTACCAAGGCAAGATGTTCGACGAGGACAGCATCCTGGGGGAGCTCAACGGGCCGCTGCGGGAGGTGAGGTCTCCCTCACTGGGGACTCTCCCGACCACCAGGCTCCCCATCCTGGAGATGGGGGGCCGGCCCAGCTGCAGCGTCGGCTGGACGCGTCCACATGCTCTCTCCCTCTGGGAGCCTTCCTGTGCTGCATCCCCACGACCCCCCAAGGGTCCCCACGACAGCCTCTGCCTGATTCCACTTAGCCCATCTGGGGTCCCTTGCTAGACAGAGGGGACACAGGGGAGAGGCAGACCAGAGCAGATGAGCCCAGGGTGGTCGTCAGCCTTGGCTGAGTACGAGGACCTTGTGTGGCTTTGGGCAAGGTGCCCGGGGCAGCTGTAATCAGTTCCCACCAGCCGGGGGGCTTACAACGACGGAGACTGATTCTGTCCCATTCTGGAGCCTAGAAATCCCAGACCCAGGTGTCGTGGGGCCACATGCCTTCCGGAGGCTCCAGGACAGGGTCCTTCTTGCCTCTCCCAGCTCCTGGTGGCCCTCGGCGTGTGGCTACCCACCCCCCATCGCTGCCTCTGCGATCACATGGCCTCCTCCCCTGTATGCCTGTGTCCCTCCTCTTAGAAGGACACCTGTCACTGGCTTCAAGGCCACCCTAATCCACTACAACCTCGTGTTAACTAATTAAACCTGCGAGACCCTATTTCCAAGTAAGGTCCTGTTCACAGGTACCAGGGGTCAAGACTTGGACATATGTTTTTGGGGAGCACGACTGAGCCCACAACGCTCACCAGGCAGTTGCCGGGTGCCTACTATGAGCCCTGCCCTGTGCCATCAGGGAGGCGGGGCTGAGGGACCATCACAGTGACCGTGAGCTTGCAGGAGCAGCTCTGGAAAGGATGGGGGAGGTGGGGAGGTGACGTCTGAGCGAGGCCAGGCAAGCCTGCAGGTGTCCTGGTGGCAGGCACAGCCAGGGCCAGGCCCTGAGGAGGGAAAGATGACGCGCATCCTGAGGACCAGGGTGAGGATGAGGAGGGCCAGTGGGACGGGGCCTGGGCACTGCCACAGGGTCGGTGCAGACTGGGATTTCTTTTTTTTTTTAAGATTTTATTTATTTATTTGAGACAGAATGAGAGAGAGAGAGAGCTCATGAGAGGGGGGAGGGTCAGAGGGAGAAGCAGGCTCCCCACCGAGCAGGGAGCCCGATACGGGACTCGATCCAGGGACTCCAGGATCACGACCCGAGCCGAAGGCAGTCGCTTAACCGACTGAGCCACCCAGGCGCCCCCAGACTGGGATTTCTTCTGAGGGTGGGGACCACTGCCTCCCAGGAGGCAGGCGCTGTGCTTAACCTCACTGAAAATGTTTAATTGTACCGGATCATTCATTCATTCGTAGAGAGATACCCCATAGACCATAAAAGGCATACATACAGTCTGGTAGTTTGTGGAGGTTTTAAAAACTGTTTATATTAATTAATTAATTTATTTATTAATTAATTTATTTATTTTAAGTCATCTCTGCACCCACGTGGGGCTCGAACTCACGGCCCTGAGATCAAGAGCCGCACGCTCCGCAGGCTGAGCTGGGGGGGCGCCCCGCGGTCCGGTAGCCCTTAGCATAGCCGTTAGCACTGTCTAAGCACACAGCACCCTTGGCCCCCAGAAGGACGCCCGCAGCCGCTAGCCACCACTCCTCGATCCCCTCCCCCAGCCTCTCGCAAGCCATATTTGGTAATTACTTAAGCGTTTACACAATTCCAAGGTCAAATTTACAAAAACACATATATTCACAAACTTTCTGGCCTCTATCCTGTCCCTCTACCTGATTTCCTCCTGCTCTGTCTTCCATGCTCTTTCTTAACGCAAAACAAAGGCGTGCCCGCCTCTCTCAACTCCCTCCGCTGGACCCTTCCTGCTGCAGGGTCCTCCAGGCAGCAAGGCCCCAGGGCTGCTGGCCCCCAGGGTCCCTGATCTGCGCGGTGGCAGTGCATGGCAAGTGCCCTGCGGGTTTGCTCGCGCATTTGGGATAGGGCTGAGGGGTGAGGGTAGGGTCCAGTCCCTCTGAGAGCGGGCGCCATGTTGTGCACCCAGCGGCGCTGCGAGGGACACCCACCCCAGATACACATGTGAGAGGTGCATCTGGGGCAGCCATGTGGGGTTTCCATGCTCCATTAGTGCTTGCTATATACAGTAGGTGCCAAATGTGTGTTCGCTGTGTGGAGTGGGATATAGTGTTCCATACCTACTTTCTGCACACAGCAGGTGCTCCATCTGCTTTCTCTACATAGTAGATACTCAGTACCTGATTTCTGTACAGGGTAGGTGTTCAATACCTCCTCTCTGTATACAGCAAGCACTCAGTGCAAATGTGCTGCACATAGTAGGCCCCAATACCTGCTTGCTGCATACAGCAGGTGCACGGTACATGCTTGCTGTGCACACCCAGATTTGGGGGGTTCACCCACACTTCCCTGTGGTGCTTGTATGGTTGGGTTTTTCCATGTAGATCCCTTTGGGATTATCCTGGAGTATCACGTGGGGGAGGGATTCAGGTTCATCTTCTGCTCTGGGGCTGAAATGTCTGGTTTTGCCTTGCAACTTGTGGGGCCACCTCCAGCTTGCCCCATTGTGCTTGGACGGATCTCCAGACTTCCCTCCACTCGATCCCGTCTGCTCTGTGTGCCAAACCCACACGGAGCGGCGGAGGCTGAACGGCGGGTTTCAGTGTGTTGGAGGGCTCATCCCACCTTCCTGCTCTTCTTTTTTACAGCAGGCTTTCCTGCTATTTTTGCTCGTTTGTTCTAAATGACCTTGCCTAGTGTCAGCAGTTCCAAAGCAAACCTGATGGTATTTCCGTTGGGATCCTGGTACACGTGTACATGAATGGAGAGAATGGACGTCTCTTGTCTTTATGGCGGTGAGGAGCTCTGCCTAACCACGGAGCATGTTCCGGCATCCCGCCGTGCCTTTCGGAGTGTCTCCACGCTCTCCTCAGACAGGTCCGGACGTTTCTTAAGCTCAAGCCCTGCTGTCTTACTCAGCTCTCTGTGCTGGTGTAAATAGGGTCTCCTCATCCACTGTGTCCTCTTCTCAGGGGTTGTTGATTTTCAAGGTTCAGCTCTCCCTTTTATCAAAATGTATCTTATTGAAGAGTGTGCTCTGGATGGGTGAGCATGAGGCCCTCGATAACCAAGGCTCAGACTGAATGTGGAACGTTCCCACCCTCACTCTGATCTCTGCCACCACTGAGTCCTTTACTGTTTCTTGGGTTTGTACGCTGATTTTTTGTTTATTGCTTGCTATTCTGACTGACTTCTCTGATGTAGTTTCCCAGGGATTCTTTGGGGTTTCCCAGGTCATCATATTAAAAAAGATAGTAAAGAGATTTAGCGTCACTTTTCCCTTCCCAGTTCTTATGCTTCTGGTGGCTTTTTCCTGCCTAATTGCACTGGCCAGCGTTGCTAACAGAGTTAACTCGCGGGGAATCAGCACACGTCTTTTCTTGCTCCTGCCTTTGGCGGTAAAAGCTCCAGGGTCTGCCCAGTAAGACGCCAGCTTTCAGGCTACGGTGTTGAGCTGCTTTGGTAGATGAAGAAACTGAGTGTCTGAGGGAGGAGACAGCCCCAAAGGGAGGGCAAGATGGAAACAAGGGCTTGTGCCCTGTGTCATCCCTGCTTCCCACCCCTACAGGAGATTGTCAACTTCAACTGCCGGAAGCTGGTGGCCTCAATGCCACTGTTTGCCAATGCGGACCCCAACTTCGTCACAGCCATGCTGACCAAACTCAAATTTGAGGTCTTCCAGCCAGGTGACTACATCATCCGCGAAGGCACCATCGGCAAGAAGATGTATTTCATCCAGCACGGTGTGGTCAGCGTGCTCACCAAGGGCAACAAGGAGATGAAGCTGTCCGATGGCTCCTATTTCGGGGGTGAGCGTCTGTGGGGGCCCGGGGCTGGGGACGGAGCTGTACCCTTCCCGGGGGGGGAGGGGAAGGCGGGGAGCCTGCAGGGGTGCTGGTGTGGGTGTCTGGGTGGAAGGGTCACACTGGCAGAGGTGAGGAGGCCGGACTGCGCTCATAGCCGGTGGGAGGGCCCCGGGGATGGATGGGGCAGGTAGGTGCTGCCCAGCAGCCGAGGACCTGATGGGCTGAGGTTGCCGCCCTCGGCCACACGCAGAGATCTGCCTGCTGACGCGGGGCCGGCGCACGGCCAGCGTGCGTGCGGACACCTACTGCCGCCTCTACTCCCTGAGCGTGGACAACTTCAACGAGGTGCTTGAGGAGTACCCCATGATGCGGCGGGCCTTCGAAACCGTCGCCATCGATCGCCTGGACCGCATTGGTGAGTAGGCCGGTCTCCGGGGGGCATCCGCCTGTGATGAGGGGGCGTGGCCTGGCTGACCCTCCAGCGCCTTCTAGTCCCCGGTCAGATTCTCTGGCCTGCTTTGTCCCATGGCCAAACGTGGCCCTGGTTTCCCAAGGAAGAGCCAGTGTGGAGTGTTTCCATTTGTGCAGAACTTCTGCTCACTTGGCATATGTTTGTTGAGCACCTACAATGTGCCAGGAGGTGTGGACGGCGGACCGAGAGGCTGTCTCGGAGGCCGCCCTCAGACTCATGTCACATAGGAGGGGCTTCCTTGTGATGCTGAGCGGAGGCCAGGATGAGTAGCTGTTGCCAGGTAGAAAGGGACGAGGCATGTTCTGGGAGTGGACACAGAGATCTGGAGAAGCTGGGAGGAGGGAGGTGGGGGAGGCAGGCAAGGACCAGGCACACGGGACTGACTAGGTGTGGATGCAGGAGCTTGGACTGTAAATCGGGAGCAGTAGGGAGCCATGGATGGTTCTAGGCAGGGGAGAACCTGATAGGATTTGCATTGTACGAGGGCAGGTAGGTTACAGGAAGGAGACAGAGGCCTGGCCTTGAGCGAAGTGGCCTCCGGTGTAGGGAGAGGCCAAGGGTAATTTCAGAAACCGTTGAGAGGTGGAGCCCTCAGGACCTGCTGATGACTAGATGTATGAGTCAGGCAGATGGCGGCTCTTGGTGCTATTTGTGGGAATGAAAACAACTGGAAGAGAAGGACGGGGTGGAGAGCAGCGGTGTTAGAGGAGAGACTTCTGAGTAGACAGGAAGCATTCGATTCATGTTTATATACAGGAAGCACTCAACAATTTGCTGTATACAGTAGGTGCTCAGCATATTCGCAAGCGGCAGGTGCTTAGATATGTTTGCTACATGCAAAAGGTTCTCAACATATGCTTGCTGTATATCTGGAGGGCACGAGGCTCTGGCTGAGTACTGGCAAGTGCTCTCAGTGTGCTCTCGGTGCACACTGCGGGTACTCAGTACACGACTGCGCAGGAGGGACAGCGCGTGCTTGCTGCAGGGTGATCCCTGCTTTGTGTGCACAGCAGGCACTTCATGTGCTTGCTGTATACTATGGGTGCGCTATACGCTTCCTGTATGCAAGAAGTTGTCCATGCATGCTGGCAGTATACGGTAGGTAGGTGTCTCATGCCTGCTTTGCGTATGCAGTAGGTGCTCTGTGTGCTTACTACACACAAGTACTGGGCTATGCTTGTCGTATACAGCAGGAACTCGATCCCCGCTTGCTGTATATATACGGCGGCAGGTCATGCCTGCCTACTGCATACAGTAGGTGCTCAGTTCTGCTTGCTATACATAGCAGACAGTTGGTACCTGTTTGCTGTAGGCAGGAGGGGCTCCATGCACACTCCCTGCATACAGGGAGTGCGTACGTGGATGCGGCCGTTGCTTGATCCGTGTGCCAGCGCACAGAACAAGTGCCCAGCACCTGCTCACTCTCCACGTGCTTGCTGTATACAGCAGGTGCTCGATTTCTACTGTATAGAGAAGGTGCTCCATGCATGTTTGGTTTTTTTTAAAGATTTTATTTATTTATTTGACAGAGAGAGACACAATGAGAGAGGGAACACAAGCAGGGGGAGTGGGAGAGGGAGAGGCAGGCTTCCCGCGGAGCAGGGAACCCGATGTTGGGGCTCGATCCCAGGACCCCGGGAGCATGACCTGAGCCGAAGGCAGATGCCTGACGACTGAGCCACCCAGGCGCCCTCCATGCATGTTTATTACCTACGACAGGTGTGTGTCTGATACCAGCAGGTTCGTGGCCCTGCCTGTGGCACGCAGGATGCGCACTCCGTGCACACTGGCCCTACAGAGTAGGTGCTGATACCTGCTTGCTATATCCAGCAGGCACTCAGCACACGCAGCGGTATGTACACTGGATGTATACAGTGGGTGCCCAGTACCTGCTAGCTGTATGCAGGAGGTGCTCCACGTATGCTTGCAGCATATACAAAAGTTCTTACGGTACACAGCAGGTGCCTGATAACAGGCTCTGTACACGGCACGCGCCTCCCTGCGGGCTGCACGTAGGTGGGGCTCCCGCGCACACGCGCCGTGCACCCTTCGTGCCGTGCGCCCGCGCTGACGCCCCCGCCCCGCCCCCAGGCAAGAAGAACTCGATCCTGCTGCACAAAGTGCAGCACGACCTCAACTCGGGCGTGTTCAACAACCAGGAGAACGCCATCATCCAGGAGATCGTCAAGTACGACCGCGAGATGGTGCAGCAGGCAGAGCTGGGCCAGCGCGTGGGCCTCTTCCCACCGCCGCCGCCGCCGCAGGTCACCTCCGCCATCGCCACGTTGCAGCAAGCTGTGGCCATGAGCTTCTGCCCGCAGGTGGCGCGCCCGCTCGTGGGGCCGCTGGCGCTCGGCTCGCCGCGCCTCGTGCGC
>NC_058403.1:214394029-214398169 GCF_002201575.2 Neomonachus schauinslandi | reverse complement strand
CCTGAACCCTGGCTTCTAACAGAACTATCCATGCCCTACTGCCATGCTTAGGGGCCCCTGAGGGGCTCAGAACAGAAACCCAGACACCTATGCCCCCCCCCCCCCCGGCACCGCCCCAAGTTCTGTCAGAACTGGCCACGCGGTATGCTGCCGGCACTCCCTTCTCACTCAGAGCAACCACCCCTCCCTCCCCGGCCCAGCCAGCTGCTTCGCCACCACTCACACCTCACTGCTTCAGGGCCTTGGCACGTCACGTGCTCGCATAGTCCTTTTCCAGGCAGCAGCGCCAACGACCCACGTGGCTGGGGTCCTCACCTGCTGTAGGGCTCTGCCCTAGCCCCCTGACCCTGTCCGACCTGGCCTCCCAACCTGCCTTTGCCACTCTCTGGGTCCCCTGTGCATCCCCAACACCCTGAACAGGGCCTGCATGCAAGAGATGACAAACAGAGCTGGGTGGAGCGCGCCCCGCCCACCTGTAGCAGTGCAGAGCTGTGAGCATCATATGCGAAGAGTCCAGCGAGTGGATGAAGTTGGGGGGGAAGCCATTCTTCTGCTTCAGTGTGTTAGGCTTCCTGGGGAGGGGGAAGGACTCAGGTGCCTCCACCCTGGCCCCGCCTGGGGGCAGCCCCTGGTCCATATGCCCTCCCTCGGCCCAGGCATGCCCCCCGCCTGGCCCAGCACCCCCACCGGCACTCACTGGCTGGTGTCCCCACTCTGGCTGAAGGTGAGGCTCTGGATCCCACCGCTGATCTGCAGGGTTGGGGTGGGGAGGGTCAGGAGTCCCACCGTGACACAGTGCGGGGGCGGTGGGGTGGGGCCGCACGTACCAACACCTTGGAGTCCTGGTGGTAGGGCTGGATGATGGGGATGCCCAGGGGTGTGACCCACTCCACGGCCGAGCCCGTGTGGGCGATGAGCCGGGCGCTCTCGGTCAGCCAGTGCTGTGGACGCAGGGCACGGGGCTCAGGGCAGGGCCCGGTCAGGGACAGCCTGCTGGGCCTGGGGAGGGGACAGGGGACACACCTGGATGGCCCGGGTGCCCGAGAACATCTCCTGGAGGCTGTTGAACACCTGGCGCACCAGGTAGTGGGAGGCCTCCCACACGAACTCCTGCAGCGGCACAGGGTGGCAGTCAGAGCCAGGGCGGCCGCCCCTCCCCGTCCCCGCCCAGGGACCCGGAGCAGCAGCAGAACCGCCTTCCTCCCCGGGGCCCCTCAGGGACCCCCAGCAGCCGATGGTCGGGGGACGGGGTGCGGGCGGGGGGCCACCCCTCCCCCGTGGCGCAGGGAAACGCGGCGCACGCGACGCCGTGCACCTGGGGGAAGTTGCTGAGCTCCCGCAGGCGCTTCTCGATCTGCAGGCGGCCCCCGTAGCGGGTGACCCCATACACCACAGTCATCACCGTCTGCTTGACCACCTTGCGGCTGATGAAGCCCTCGAGCACCTGGGCCACCCGCACGCCCCGTTCGGCGTCCTGCCTGCGGAACACCTCCACCTGGGCAGGCGCTGGGGGTCAGCGGGCAGGTGCGCAGAACCTCTGTCTCCCACCCGGCCCAGCAGCCCCACCACGAGGACTCCCCAGTTCCCTCTTCTGACACCTCCCCCGGGAAGCCCACCCTGACTGCCTGGTCCCGTCGCGGAGGACAGAGCCCACGGGATCCGCACATCTAGGCATTCACAGCATGGAGACCCTGGGGGTTGGGGGGGAACCGCAGCGCCCACCTGTGCGGCCACCCCACTGTACACGTCCTGTGGCAGGTCAGAGGGCAGCAGGTTGACGGAGGCGGCCCCCACACTGTCCCGGCCCAGGGCGGCGTAGTGCTGCAGACCATTACAGGAGCCGTCCTGGGGAGGATGGGAGAGTGACCCCGGAGAACGAGCCACTGCTCCAGGATTCCCCAGTGTGCCGCTCACACCCCCAGTGCTGAGGTTAGGGAACGTGTCCGCACGAGACCACACCACAAGGCTGGCCGCACCCACTGGGACTGGTCCCCACGCGGGCACACCGGCCCAACTCAAGGTGGGATCTGCAGGGACTGTGTGCCCCCACCACATCCGGCCCAGCTCCCCCCAGGGCAGGCACACCCCACACCGGGGTCCCCAACAGCTCGCCTGGTGAACTGGAAAGTGAGAGATGTAAGCGGCAGGGTCGGGGGCACGCACGGCCCGAGCAATCTCCATGCAGCAAGCCAGAGCCTGCCAGGGCTCATCCACCTCCATCCACCACTTCCGGCCCTGCGGGGGCAGAGTGGGGCTCAGGCCAGCCTGGCTGGGGCTGGTGCAGAGCGCCCCCAGGGACGGCGGGGAGGGTGGGGGCAATGGGAGCGACAGGCAGGCAGGGCGGCCAGGGAGCAGCCCTGCGCGTGAGCCCCGGGCCCAGCCATGGGATGGGGAAGGGTCTGGAGGAAGGGCCGGCCTGGACTGGGAGGTGGCAGAGCCCCGGAGAAAAGGGGACAGAGAGCACGAGGCCAGGAGCCTGTGCTGAGAGTCAGATGGTGGGGGGCTGGGAGGGAGGGGCCCGGGTAGCCAGCACAGGGAACGGGCTGGGGGAGACGGACAGGCGAGGCACCAGGGCTCCAGCCAGTGCCCTCCGCGCCCCTACCGTCATGGGCCGGTCGGCAGAGTCCAGGATGTCTTCCATCACCTCGTCGGCGAAGACCAGGCGGGCCTGCAGCGGCTCGTGTTTCTTGAGCCCGGTGAGGTTGACCAGGTGGATCTTGAGCCAGTCAAGGCCGTGGGGGCCAAGCGGACGGCCCTGGGCAAACTCCAGCAGGGCCCGCGCCAGGTCGCTGCCCAGGTGGTTGAAGTGGGGCGGGCAGGGGTAGGTGCGGCCGCGGAAGTCCATGTTGTGAGGCAGCCAGAAGACGCGGTGCCGGAGGTGCTGCGCCAGCGAGAGGCGGTACAGGGCGTCCGAGCGCAGGCTGTGCATCTCCCGCGCCACCTTCAGGCAGCGGGCCAGTTCCCGCCGCACCTTGGCCTTGTGGGCGGGTGAGGCGCCGGGCGGCAGGCGGCCCTCGGGCGGCCGGGGTGCCTCGGAGGGCGGGGCCGGCACACCCAGGCGCGGGCAGCCCTTGGCGGTGAAGAGCTCCAGGACCAGGTCCAGCACGCGCCCGTTGACCCGCCAGGCGCAGTTGCCCAGCTGGGTGAGGGCGTCCAGGGCACCGTGCAGCTCGGCGGGCGGGCAGCCGTCCAACAGCTGCTGGTGCTGCACGGTGCCCTCCAGCGAGCGCATGAGCTTGGTGGGGCTCAGCAGGAAGGCACCCGCGTGCGGCGACGTCCAGGGGAGCGGCGGGCAGAGCATGGGCACCTCGGCCGCTTCAAAGGTCAGCGTGCGCTCTGCGGCCGTCGCCAGAAGCTCCGTGAAGGCGGGGTGTGGCTTCAGGATCCCGATCTGGGGGCGAGGCGGGCAAAGATGGCTCCGGGGGCCGCTCGCCCAGGGGACCCCACCGGGGCCCAGCGTCCCCACTCCACCCGGAGCCCCCAGCCTCCTCTCTCCGAGGCCCAAGGCCTCCCGGGGCGGCCCACCTGGCGGAAGCTGCGGAAGGAGTACACGTGGTAGAGCACGGGGATGAGCGTGCGGGGGCCCTGCGGGGCGGCCACGCTGCCGGGCATTCGCACGGCCCCCACCAGCAACTCGGCAAGCTTCTTGCCCAGCTGCACCAGCACTGGCAAGGGCCAGGGCTGCTCGTGGGGGGCCTCAGGCGCCCCCAGAGCCTCCCAGTACTGCCGTGGCAGGTGGGGCGTCTCCACCTGGGGGCGGGGAGTGTGGGTCAGGGGGGCCTGGGGGGCCTGGGCCCAGAGCCAACCACCCGCCACCCCGAGGGCGGGAGCCAGTCGCAAAGCACGGGCCCTGGGGCGAGGCCAGCTGCGCTCAGGCCCCGGTCTCTGCACCTGGAAACGCCCCCACGCCCCCGCCCGCAGGGCGCCCGACCCCAGGCCTCACCGGGGTGTCAGAGGCCAGCAAGTGCAGGTAGCTGTGGTAACGCTGCTGGAGCGCCCGCACCTGGCTGCTCAGCTGCTTCCTGTGCACCGTGTGCCGGTTGAAGACGCGCAGGCCCAGCTGCTGCGCCAGGGAGAGCAGCGACTCTCCCTGCGGGGGCAGCACCTGCAGGGTCTGGGGGCGGCACCATGAGCCCCGGG
>NC_058403.1:214381833-214393929 GCF_002201575.2 Neomonachus schauinslandi | reverse complement strand
CCCCCCCCCCCCCACTGCCTCCAGGCCCCACCTGCAGCAGCAGCTCGGTGAGCTCCTCCTCGGTGAGCACGCACAGGTACGGGAAGATGGTGCAGCGGCCGGCACGAGCGGCGCGGGCCTCGCTGGCCTTCAGCTCCTGCAGCCCCAAGCTTAGCGCCTGCACCCACTCGGCACGCAGCTGCTTCAGGGTGTTCCGCTGCGGGGCAGGGGAGGAGGCGTCACCGCCACGCCCTCCAGGCCCTCGGGGCCGCCTCGCACCCTTCCTGCGGTGCCAGGGGGCACACGGCCTACCCTGGCTCTGGGGAGGCAGCAGCTGCCCGCCACGCCCCCCCCGCCCCCAGACCGGGGGTGTGATCCAGCCCCGTTCCTCACCGCCTGCAGGACCTCCTTGGTCAGCACCCGGGCCTTCTCCACGGATTCCACGGCCACGGTGGTGGCCATCTCCACGCCCAGCTGCTGCTGGAAGAGGCTCTGCAGCTTCTGCAGGGGCAGGTGCAGCTTCGGGTACGACACGGGGCCGCTCTGCTGGTGCGGACAGGCGGGCAGTGAAGCCCAGAGCCGCTGGTCCCCCTGCCCTTCCACAACCCACCCCACCGCCGGCCCCAGCAGGGCCACGTGTGAAAACCGCCCGTCCACGAGGCCGGCAGGACACGATGCAAAGCAGCCTGTGACAGCCACGCTGGTCCGAGCGCCCAGCACTGGCCGGCCTCACTGGGCAGGGGCCGGGACAACCTGGGGAGACACGGTTCAAGTGCCTGTATGCGTCTTTTCTTTAAACTTGGGACTGTGTGGGGCGCCTGGGTGGCTCAGTTGGTTAAGTGACTGCCTTAGGCTAAGGTCATGATCCTGGAGTCCCGGGATCGAGTCCCACATCGGGCTCCCTGCTCGGCAGGGAGTCTGCTTCTCCCTTTGACCCTCCTCCCTCTCATGCTCTCTGTCTCTCATTCTTTCTCTCTCAAATAAATAAATAAAATCTTTAAAAAAATAAAAAATAAAATAAATAAACAAACTTGGGACTGTGTGAACGTGTGACCAGTCCGAAAACAGATCACTTTAAACAGCCCAACCCGACACACGGAGAATCACGAACAGGTCCACATGGAGCAGGGTGACTCATGATCCCCAGAGCGGACGGAGTCCCTCTGCCCACCTGCAGCTCTAGGCTGCCCGGGCTCAGGGCACTGGCTGCCAGCTCTGCCTGGAATTGTTCCTCCAGGTGGGAGACCAACACCAGCCCAGCCGTGGCACCTTTCTTTAGGGTCAGGGCCCCGCTGGGAGCCAAGACTTGCCAAGTCTGGCTTGTCTGGCCTCTGAGGAGCAGGGAGGGCGTCCCTAGGAGGCGGGTGGCGATGAGAGAAAGAAAAGGAGGGGCCGAGGCCTGGGAGACCCCACAAGGGCAGGGTGGTCCCAGCTCGTCCCCCACACAACATGGCCCCCCGCCCGTGGGTGTCAGGGCCTGCTCACCTTGGCGTAGATCTCCCTGAGCAGTGGTGAGGTGTTGACCTGGGGCGGGGGCTGCGGCCGCGGCGGCAGGCTGAAGGCGGGCTGGGCCTTGTGCACGGCCCTCAGGACCATGGCCTGCTCCTCCTGGCACAGTGGCATGCTGGTAAACAGCCCCTGCAGCTTCAGCCCGTCCCGGGCCATCTGGTCCAGACACCTGCAGGGGGCACACGGTGGGCGCAGACCCACCCAAGGGATGGGTCTCAGCGCCAGGAGGCCGTAGGGGCCTGGGGGAGGGGGTCCAGCCCCCAGCAAGGGCCAGGCGGCACACCCACCTCTGGATGGTGTTGCTGTCCTGGTCCAGCCGTCCCATGCACTGCAGGGCAGCCGCGTAGGACAACAGGTCTGGGGTGAGGCCAGCATCCTTCACCATGAAGAACACGTAAACCAGCTCTTTGAAGGAGCCCTGGGGAGACAAATTTGGGGTGAGGGCCTGGGCGTGGCCGGCCCGCCCCTCGAGACCCCTCTCTGTGGCCGGCGAGTCAGGCAGGGAAAGGCTCGCTGGCCAGGACGTGACCGTGAGCCTCTGGGGGCAGCGCAACGGGCACCGCGGCGGGGTCGGGGGAGGGCCTGGGCCCCGAGGGGAGCGTGCTAGCACGAGTCCAGCCTCGCCCCAAGAGGCTCTCCGGCGGGATCTGCAGAGACCCCGCTCTGCGTCCGGCAGTTTTCCGGTCTCTCTTGGTCCGCCTGCTTGGGGCTCAGCACGTCCCCGCCTCACGCGGGCACCGCGGCTCTCGGGCCAGCAGGTGCCGCCTTCCCGTCCCCGCTCCGACTCCCTCGCACGCGCCGCGGTGTAGCTGCGCTACCGCAGAGTCTCTCAAGAAGGCAAGGCTCCGGCGCTCCCCCACCCGCGGTCCTGCGGCCCTCATCTGAGGCCTGCTGTCGCGGCAGGGACCGCCGTGCCGGCAAGAGGGCTCTGGAGGGCTAGTCTCAACGACCCTGCACGGGCTGCCCTCCTCGTGGTCACCAGCCACGCGAGGTCGCTCCGTGGATGTTCAGCCCTACAGGGGGTCACACGCGGCTGGTGCAGACAAAGTTCTACCGGACAGCGCCGGTCTCGAACGAGCACATCCATCCCACACGGACAGAATCTTGGTAACGCCAACAACACGAAAACATGCACTTCTGAAGTTCACACGTTCTCTTGGCCTTGTCCTAAACACAGATGATGGTCAAAGCCCTGAATTAGGTCCCTCAGTCTTCCCAAGAGTCGAGCAGCATTCCCTGCTCTACAGATGGGGAAACCGAGGCTCAGAGAGGCGTGAGCAGTGCAGGCCACACAGTGGGCACATGGCAGAAACAGGACTCAAACGTGGGTCTGGGTGACAGCCAAGCCCCATCACACACACGGGCCGCCCAGAAACAATGACTTGTGAAGCCAGTAATGGCCGTGAAGTCCGTGCACAATACAGAAGAACGGGGCCTGGAGTGGGCTAACTAGTGACACCCCCAAATTCACATGTACCCAGACCCTCAGAACAGGGGCTCTACTGGGAGACAGGATCTTTGCTGACGTAACGAGTCAAGATGAGGCCATCTGCAGGAGAGTGTCTCGTCGGTAAGGTGTCCGTGTGACCACGGAGGCAGATGCTGGAGGGACGCGGCCACAGGCCAAGGACGGCAGGCACCCCCGTGAGCTGGGAGAGGCAGGAAGGACCCTCCCCAGAGCCTCCAGAGTGGGCGCGGCCCCGCCACACTCGGATCTGGGACTGAAAGGAAGTAAATCCCTAGCACTTGAAGCCGCCCCGATGTCTGTCATCTGCCCCTGGGACCGCGGGAAGCTCACACGCGGGCTCCTGGCGGGAATGTCCCGCTGTAACAGGGATCTTTGCTGGGGGACCTGGAGGCCTTGTGACCTTGGATGGGAGAACAGGGCCCTTCTGTCTTCACTAACTCCCTAAATCTAGCACACCTCCCAGGGATGAGTGCAGACAAGAAACTGCCTGTGACAGCCACCGGTGTACATGGGGCATCTGTGTCACATCGCGTCACGTCGTAGCCCAATGCAGACGTACAAGAGACGGTGGCTCCTGGGCCTGTCGCCCAGTCCGTGCGGAAGGTGCGGCACGGTCTCCACCACAAGCCCACCCTCCTGTGCCCACACCTAGGTCTTCACACAACCGTCTCCTTCGCAGGCCTGCGCGGTTCCTGCTGGCCCTGAAACAGGGCTGCAGGTGCAGGGGAGCGAGGAGGCAGGGCAGTTGGCCCCTCACAAGCACACGTCTGTAACACTGTCCTGAACAATCAGAAAAGACGACACCGCAGGGAAAACTAAGAAAACTTGGAAAGACCCGGGATGCAGCTAAAGCGGAGCCCAGAGGGAAGTTCCGGCCATGAACGCCTGCGTTTAAGAAACAAGGATCGCGACAAAAAACCTACACCTCAGGAAACTAAAGCATCGAAGTCACGGTGTCGAGTAAGGGGGGACGCCAGAAGGTAAGAAGCCCCAGCCAAGGAGTCAGAAGGAGAAACGCTAAAACTTTAGCAGGAATTCTTCCTTCTTTCTTGGTTGTTTGCAAAATTTCCGCTGAGGAACACACGTGGTTTATGCTTGACAAGCCCGAGAGAATCGCTGAAATGGTAACAAGCAGCAAGACCAGGGCTGGCGCCTAAGTGCCACTCGGGCCTTGACTCCCGCCGGGACGCCGCCCCCCGTCCCGGGGCCGCCGCTCACCTTGCGAGCCCAGCCGAGCATGACGGTGTTGTACATGGCCAGCGTGAGCCGCCGCTGCTGCCGGGACCGGCTGTGGAAGGTGACCAGCACGTGGTGGGCGAGAGGCAGGTGGCCCGTGAGCAGGCAGCACTCGAAGAAGGCCAGGAGCCTCTGCTGCTGGCTCTCCCGCTGCACAGAGGCGCTCTCAGCCTGCGGGGCCTGCCCGGCCTCGTGGCTCAGCTTCCGCGGGGCCTCCTGCAGCAGCTGCGCCAGCTGCTCTTCCCAGTGGCTCCGGGGGGCCCCGTGCTCCCAGTGATGCAGGCAGCTGGCCAGCTGGGCGTCCAGCAGGCGGGGTACCACCCGCAGCCTGTGCTCACAAGCCAGCTGCTGGGCTCGCACCTGCAGCTTCACCTCCAGCCGCTGCTTGCGCTTCTCCATCGCAAACTTCTCCTTGTCCAGTTTCTGGGCCCAGCGGCCACTGACCTCAGTGGCAGCGTCCTCAGGCCCCGTCTGGGCCTTCCCGGGTGGCTGGAAGCCGCCAGATGCCGGAAGTCGTCGGGCCATGCCGACCCTCTTCACCGTTACCTCCGACACAGACTCGGCCTGCAGCTGCCGCACCCGTGCCTCAAGCACTGTGGGGGCAAAGGGCAAGGATGTCAGGGGGGTCTCCAAGCCCCAATCTCCCCAGCCCCTCCTGGGCTGGGGGGGGCGTGGCTGGTCTCACCAGCTCTTGAGGCTTCAGCTTTATGTATTTGATGATTTTCAGGCACACACACCCTACCCACCTGCTCAGCACCCCTCTGAGCCTCTCGAACTCAACTTCCCCAGCAAGCTCCTGGTGTCCCCCCAAAACCTGCTCCTCCACGTCTGTCACTGGCAGTGCTGTCCTTGCAGGTGCTCAGCCGGAAACCCCAGGGTCGTCTAGGCCTCTCTCCCTCCACATCCAGTCTGTCAGTACACCCTCAGGGGTGTGCCCCTGCCTTCAAAATCTATCCAGGTGCCTGGATGCCCCCTGCCTTCACCACCTCCCACTCTCCCCCACATTGATCACTCCGGGCAGCCACAACGGCCTCAGGGCCTTTGCACACACTGTTCCTGATGGGTATGGGTATGGGCACAAGGTGACCCTGAGATAAAGGGGAAAGGCAGGGTGACCTTGGTCCCTGGAGTGCGCCAATACCCAGGACACGTGTTTTGGGATACACGCGTCAAAGACCATACCCTGGAGCAGGGCTGTGGGCACAGGTTTTTCTCCCGGAGGTGGCAACATCAGAGCTGACCTGGCGGCCACAGCTCCTTCTGGCTGAAAAGGCAGGCAAAGGCCACAGGGATCTGTGTCCTCAGCTGGGGCCGGCGGGGGGGGGGGGGGGGGGGGGGGGGGGGGGGGGGGGGGGGTCGGGATCTATTCTATGCGAGAGGAAACAGTTGGAGACTGGAGAGTGACATAATGCGATTCAGACTTCCAGAACCTTCTTACAGTTGAATGATAATAGTATCTGGGCTTTCCTTTAAAATAATTACGTGGTGGGTAAGAAAGGAAAGGCTGCTGTTGAGGATGGTGGTACTTTGCTTCTGTATGTTTGGAATTTCCTGAAATAAAGTTCTCCTTTTTAGAGGCTACCCCACCTCACCCCTGGGTGCTGGAGGGGAAGCGGGACATGCTGGACACGGTCTGGAAGACACATGCCCCCACCTCCCTCTGGAGGTGCTAGGACTGAGCTGTCCTTCCCCGGTTATGAAGATGGGAGGACCCCTCCTGGGCCCCTTCAGGTGCCCAAGCCCAGGCACATGAGTCAGTTCAGGGTTGGAATCCTGGCTCTGCATGAGCAGCTGCATGCAGCCCTGGCGCAGCCTCTCCAGCCTCAATTGTCTCACGTGGAAAGCAGGAGCGCCTGCTGGGTTTGGGGAAGGGGGAAACACTAACTGAGCTTCCTGTCATCATCCCCACGGGACCATGTCAGTTACCCTGTTCTACAGCAGGACATCCCGCAGGGGGCAGTGGGGAGAGGACTTCAGGCGCCAAGCCCCGGGGGGCTGGACTCACCCTCCAGCAGCTCTGCGTGGCCCCAGTCCCTCCGGCGGTCTTGCTCACAAGGGTTGGCAGAGGAGCTCCTTCTGCGGCCCCAGACGCCACTGAGAGCCCCTGTGGGTGACAAAGGGAGGCTGCGGGAGGCAGAAGGAGGCCCGCCGCGCAGGGGGGTGGGAGGTCCTCAAATGAGCGGAAACAGCAGGATCCGGGGGCAAAAGAGCTCTACGCTCAGTGGAAACCGTCAGTGGTCACGGGCCTCACGCTGGAAAGAAACCAAGAGGTCAAAGGTGAAGGGGACCTCAGAGCAAGGAAAATTTGGCTGTGGGACCGAAGATAACGGGTTACTCGAACTAAAGGTGTAGTGAGTTCAAAGGTCAAGGGCCCTAAATCTCAAATAAGGGTTCAGGGGACTCCAAAAGAAACCAGGACTCCAACGTCAAAGTGCTCTGCCGATCGCCGTCCGGAGACTGGCCCAAGGGCGAGTGAAAGCGGGGTCCAGTCAGTGGGTTCCCCAAAACCAGAACCCCATAGGGCAAGGGGCAAAGGTAGGGGGTGGCTGGATCTGACGGCCTAGAAGACGAAGGTCACGGCCGCGGGGAGAGGGGGCAGCGGCCGCGGCGTCTACCCCGGGCCTCCCCCGCGTTACCTTCCTCCGCCAAGGGGCCGGGCCGGCCTGCTGGCCACAGGGCCCTTCGGAGACCGGACGCGCCATGGCCCCAGCGCAGCGCCGACATGCCGCTCGCGCCCGCCGCGCAGCCCGCACTGCGCCTGCGCCTGCGCCGCCCGCACCTGCCGGGAGTTGTAGTTCCGCAGCCTACGGCGGCTTCGAAGGGACCTCGCGGCGGGAGGAGGCCACCGGAACCACAATTCCCAGAGAGCAGCGGGGCCCCGGAGGCTCGGAGGCATGCGCCGAAGGAGCCCTCTAATTGGCTCTTCCCTCTGTCAAGGAGGGGCGGGACAGAGCCGTTGCTTGGGTAACCCGCGTGACTCTGAGCCCTCTTTGGGAGGACCAGGAAGCCAAGTTTGTTTTTTTCTTAAAGGAATGGTCGCCAAATAATTAGGAAGACGTTCTGCAATTTAGCGATTCCTGTCTGCGATTTTCGCTGCTCCAACGTCGACTTTGGGGCGGGAGCTATGTATCGCGGAGGAAGCCGAGGTCGGGAGATGTCGATCCCCAACATTAGGGAGACCGCCGTGCCCCCAAACCAGGGGCAGCTGGGCCGTCGCCTTTCCGGGACATCTCCCTCGGCCACGCCCTCCGGGCTCAGTTTCCCCAGTAGTCAGCTCTCAAGCTCCCAAGGACAGGCGCAGAGCGGGCGCCTAGAGCACACGAACCTACTGAATTGATTGGATGACGAATAGAATGAGATAATCCCCGGAGCCTGGAGGTTCCCAGCCCTGCCTGGCCTTCAGGGTGACCCCACTCCGGCGTTAGAGTCAGACCTGGAAGGCACTGGGGAAACTGAGGCCGGGGGAGGGGCGCATCTGCTGGCATGGGAAGGACGAGAAGAAGAATATCAGGAGTAACTGTGTTCCAGGCAGCGTTCACAGCAAGTGCAAAGGCCCTGCGGCAGAGTCAAGTGTGGATAGCTGGAGGAACTTGAGCAGAGCTGGAGTTAGGGAGAGGAAGCAGAGACAAAGCTAGAGGGGCTCTTGGGCCAGACCACAGCGGGCCTTAGGGGCCTGGGCTCAAGCTGCCACCTGCCCTCAGATACTCCAACTTGGTTACCCCATTAGCCCAGAGTGGAAGCTGGACCTGTGCTCTGGAAAGGCCAGCCTCCTGGGCCTGGAGGCTTCTTGACAGCACGTTCCAGACGCAGCTGCCCACGCAGGCCTGTGCATTATGATTCCACCGGCTGGGAATGTTTTCAACAGACTGCAGCGTCCTCTCAAACCTGCCCCAGCCCACTCCAAGCTGCCCTGGGGGCCTCGACCTCAGATCTGACTCACACCTGGGAGTGCCTTCCTGTCCCTGGGGGGCTGAATCAGTTGGACCTGGTCTCTCAAGACCTAGAGACACCCCCTCAAACCTCTGTAGTCTGGCAGAGCCAGGAACCTGGGATGGAAGGCAACACTTTGGAGTTCTTTGTGCCTCCGTTCCCTCTTCCTTTCCTTGGGAATAGATGCCCTCAACCATTATTTCCCCAAGAGCCGGATTCCAGGAACTTAGCAGTGAGAAAGTTATTCTTTCTGCTTCTGCTCGAACACAGAAGGTCTCACTCCATGCCCGCCTGTATCTGATTCCAACCTCAGCTCTCTGGCTGCACTGCTGTCCATCTGAGGATCTGTCACGCGGCTCTCTCCTCGCAGCGTTTCCTGTTATGGCTTATTGTCATCATGTCAGTGTGTGGCTCTGGTTTTCCACTCCTGATGGTGAGATCAAGTTTCCTTGTAAAACGTAAGCAAGAAAAATGGGAATAACACACCAGACTGGTGGACAGAGGTGTGATTAAATGGGAAACACAGCGTCTGAGGTTGGAGTTTGGGAGACACCCGTGTTTCAGAAACTGTTTGCTTAAGTTGGGTTCTCACCCAAAACGTTTTGTCCGATTCTTGCCCTGAGACGTTCACACGAACCTGGGTTGTGCCCATGTCGAGAAAGGCAAGGATCTCTAGATGGAAGGTGAGGATACCGGATTCTAGGGATTGCCTGTAGTCAACTACCACAAACCAGGGCGCCTGGGTGGCACAGTCGGCTTCCGCTCAGGTCATGATCTCAGGGCCGTGGTCCGAGCCCCACGTTGGGGCTCCATGATCAGCAGGGAGTCTGCTTGAGATTCTCTCTCTCCTCCCCCTGCTCACTCGCTCTCTCTAAAAATAAATAAATAAATCTTAAAAAAAAAAAAATGAATTGCCACACACCTCGCGCCTCCAACAACAGAAAGGTATTCTTACGTTTCTGGGGGCCAACCCAACAGACACCCAGTGTCAGTATCCGCGGGCTGAAATCAAGGGGTTGCGGGGCTGCACTCCCACTGGAAGTTCCAGGCGGAGGGTCGTTCCCGCCGCCTCCAGCTTTTGGGGGCTCCAGGCGTCCCTTGGCGTGTGGCTGCACCCCATCCGGTCTCCACCTCCGTGGTCACGTGGTCTCCTCTGTGTCTGTGTCAAATCTCCCTGTGTTTCTCTCTTATAAGGACACTTGCAACAGTACTTGGGGCCTCATCCGATGATCTGAATTTCATTGTATCTGCCAAGCCTCCAAATAAGGTAAAATTCACAGGTTCCTGAATGAGAATGTGGACATATCTTCGGGGGCTGTTATCCAGCTGATCAGAAACTACCCTGGGTTTGTGACGAGCAGAAAAAGCTATTCTAGGGCGCTGTGGGGACAACAGGGGCCGTCTGACCCTGGATGGTGGATTAGATCGCAGCTTGGATATGACCGAAGACCTTGCCTGCAGGAAATACGTTCATGTGTTTAGAGGTGAAGTGGTACCATCTCTGTGGCTTATTCTCAAATATCCACTTACATAAAAAGATTACCTGTGTGCCTTTTTCCAGGTATGATGTCAACAGTGCACACGTCAGGAATACAGCTCAATTTTCACGAATCTGACACACAGGTGTCCCAAAAAACGCCCAGCCCCTGACAGCCCCCCACACCTCTCATCGCTGGCCCCCAGGGTGATACCCCCATCCTGATGCCTCACACCGGCGTAGTTGGTTTTGCCTGTTGTAGACCGTGACATAAATGGACCTCCTTTGTGTCAGGCTGCTGCTACTCAGCATCCTGTCTGAGACGCGTCCACATTGTTGTTTCCTGGGCACAGAATTCCCTGGTGGGAATTCGCTACGGTGTATTTACCCATCCTCCCACTGATGGAGAGCAAAAAGAATATATAGAATCGGGGAACGCAGGAATAGGGTGCCCACAGTGCTGTTCTTACAGGCTTGAAGTCTTGAAAAACCGCAATGAGACACCACTTTGCCCCATGAAGATGGCTGGAGCCAAAACGGGCGATCACCAGCGTCTGCAGGACGTGCAGAGATCGGAACCCTGGTGCACTGAGGGTAGGATGCGGATGGGACAGCCGCTGTGGAAAACAGTCTGGCAGTTCCTCAAAGAGCGAAACACAGAATTATCGTATGACCCAGCAGTTCTACTCCTGTTCATATAGACGAGAGAAATGAAAACACGTCCACGTAAAAACCTGTACACCCAGGTCCAAGGCAACACAATCCACAGCAGCCAAAAGGTAGAAACAACCAAGTGTCCGTCGATACATAAATGATACAGACCACGCGTCCACCACGCGTGGGAGCGTCCCTCAGCTGCGGACAGGAGCCAGGCGCCCACACGCACTGCCCCAGGGACGGACCCCGAGCCCACGATGCTCAGGGAGGGAACCAGACACAGACGGCCACACGGGGTGTGAGTCCACGTGGGTGACACGTCCGGAACGGGCTCATCCGCGGACGGGAAGGGGGCTCGGGGGGCGGGGGCGGGGGAGAAGGTGGGGAGTGACCATTGATGGGGGCGGGGACGCTCAGGGAGGGACCCGGACACGGAAGGCCATGCGGGGTGTGAGTCCACGTGGGTGACACGTCCGGAACGGGCTCATCTGCGGACGGGAAGGGGGCTCGGGGGGCGGGGGCTGGGGAGAAGGTGGGGAGTGACCGTTGATGGGGGCGGGGACGCTCAGGGAGGGACCCGGACACGGAAGGCCACACGGGGTGTGAGTCCACGTGGGTGACACGTCCAGAACAGGCTCATCCACGGACGGGAAGGGGGCTCGTGGGGGCCGGGAGTTGGGGAGGGGGAGATGGGGAGGAACGGCTGATGGGATGGGGTCTCCTTTCGGGGCGATGGAATGTTCTGGAACTAGAGAGAGGTGAGGGCAGACAACCCTGTACTGAAAACACTTGAGTTGTACACCTCCATGGTATACCACATGTGTGGTATGTGAATTATATTTCAATGAAGCTGTTATTAAACTCCAACAACACCCGGGGCAGGACAGCTTCCTGGGCGTGGGTCCCACCCCCATCACACAGAGCCCCGAAGATTGTCCTCCCGGGGGCAGGGTGGGGACACTCCAGGAAGGGAAGACTGAGTTTCTGGCTGTGGGAATCAGGATGTTATTCCAAGTTTGTGCATCGCGGCGCCCTCTGCCCAGCGAGGCTGTGGATTACCTCATTCCATCCTTCCAGGCTTCTCTTCCTGGCCCATTTTCCTGAGGTGGCACTGAGGCTTGGGGAGGTGACACAAACATGCAGGATCCCTCAGGTGCTGGCCTCAGGGCTCCAAGTGCGGGGACACCCTCTCCCATCTCAGTCCTGGGGTCCTGTAGCTCAGGCACACCCCATACATGGCCCTCCTGGGACCAGGAAGAGGGATCAGGGAATCCCCAGAGCCACCAGGAAGGCATCCCGGCTTCTGGCCAGGCCGGTTACCCCTCCACCACTCCACTGGGCCAGGCCTGTCACCTTGTCTTCACCCAGGTGCTATTTAAAGGTGCCACCTGGGGCCCTGGCTGTAGGACTGGGCCTATGGGAGCAGAGGGGCAGGGACTGGAGCCCTGGGATGTGTCCTGTACGGTGCCTTGGGGAAGGTGCTGACCCACTCAGGCCTCAGTTTCCCCACCTGTCAATGACGTCTCTGGGCTCTGAGTCTGTGAAGGTTCACCGTGCTCCTCTCAGGATCCAGGGCACAGGGTGCCTCCCAGTGGGGCTTGGGGCTTGGGTGTGTCTGTAAATGATGAGCAGGTATGGGAGTAAATGGAGCCACCCTCCTTGGACATGCAGCTCTGGACGACGCTGGGGACCTCGTGCGGGCCCCAGTCATCATCCATGCCCCTGTCAGCTGGCCACAGACATGCACACATGTCCATCTGCCATCAGCCCACAGCACCCCATCCCCTCCCCTGCCCAACACCGGGATGCACAACATTCCCTCTACCCACATGTCCCCCCA
>NC_058403.1:214365653-214381733 GCF_002201575.2 Neomonachus schauinslandi | reverse complement strand
TCCCCGTGGCATGCCCAGTGCGGAGGCCGGGCTGGCACAGACATGCAGGCCAGGACTACCCACCCAGTCTCTGACCCCTGAGCAGCTCTGTTGCTCCCTGTGTCTCTGTCCAACTCACTGTCTCTCACAGATCGGACTCTCTTAGCCGCCCTTCCCTGTGTCTCTCCCTGTAGCTGTCCGTGTCCCTGTCTCGGAAGTCTCTCTGTCTCTGTCTCCCTCCGTGTCTCTGCGGGCCCGCCTCTCTCACACCCACGCCCCCGCAGCCCCTGCAAGCTAAGCCGGTGACTCACGGACACGCACTCCCCACCCCGCAAGACAAACACGCGCGGAGGCAGGAGAGTTTTCCCGAATGGGCCCCGCCCCACGCCCTGGCCCCGCCCCAGTCGCCTCGTTGCCCCGCCCCTGCGGCTCTGGCCCCGCCCCCGAGGCGCCCGCACTGGCCAGCCGCAGCCTCTCCACTGGACGGCTCCTTGCCCGTGGCCCCGCCCTCTCGCCCCAGGCCCGCCCCCTGTGGCTCAGGCCCCGCCCCGAGGCTCCCTATTGGCCCGCGCGGGCTGGCCCTGCAGGGCGCCCCGCCCCCGCCGCGGCGATGGCCGAGCTGCGGACGCGCGGGGGGAGGCAAGAGCCGACGGCGAGCCGGGCGCGGGGCCATGCGCGGGCGCCTGTGGCTGGGCCTGGCGTGGCTGCTGCTAGCACGAGCGCCCGGCGCCGCGGGGACCCCGAGCAGTCCGCGGAGACCGCGCAGCTACCCACACCTGGAGGGCGACGTGCGCTGGCGGCGCCTTCTGTCCTCCACCCACTTCTTCCTGCGCGTGGACCCCGGCGGCCGCGTGCAGGGGACCCGCTGGCGCCACGGCGCCGACAGTGAGTTCGGGGAGGGGGTGCGGGGTAGACAGTCCGGCAGGAAGGACAGGGGCGGCGGCAGGAGTAAGGACGAGCCAGGTCCTCTGTCCCGTGAGGGTGTGTGGTGTCAGCCAAGTCACTCCCCGGCGGGGGCCTCAGTTTCCTCAACCGTGAAGTGGGTCCAGCGCACGCGCTGGGAGGGCTGCACAGGTGAGGTAGGGGTCCCAGAGGAAGCTCCCCACGCTGGCCTGGCTCCGCAGCAGAGAAAGGTCTTTGCAGAATAGCTGAGTGGTTGAGTAGCTGAGGTCACTGGGTCCACTTACAGAGGGGAGGCGGCGACCCCAGGACCCAGCTATATAAGGAAGTGGAAGCAGAGCTAGGGTCTGAACTCTGGACTCCCCACAATGCAAATCCAAACCCAGAACGTGCCCGAGTGAGGGACCCCTCTCTTTCTTCCCACACATCCTTTTGGTAGATGAAGCACAGAGAGGGGAAATGACCTGCCCAGGGTCACACTGCTGGGGTGCGGGTGGGGGTGTTGCTGGGGCTCCTTAATGCCCAGAACCTTGTCAAGTTGGAGTCACTGTCCCTGATGCCCTGCCCAGCAAACAGTAGGCACTCAATAAGTGTGGAATGTCTGAGGCAAGAGGAGACATGGGGGCAAAAGAGAAGGAGGACCCTGGGGATCACTGGGGACCTAGAGCCTCAGTGACCCTGTGGGCCTGTCTTGGTCTGCTCAGAGCTCTGAGGCCTGGGCTGGGGGGATAGCTAATCACTGGCCACTGCCTGAATCACTGCCATTAGGGCAGATAATCACCCCCTGCCCTTCCAGCTGCTTTCATCGGGCTCCCAAGGCTCTCATTAGCCTCACCGGACAAGGACAATGACAGGGGGACTGGCTGGGCCAGTCCATCGGTGGTGGGCACAGGCAGGGTGTCTTCAGGCTGGATCTTCTGGGTGGTTTGGGACAGTTGCTGCTTCTCTCTGAGCCTCAGTTTCCCCATCTGGGCAGCAATGGTGGTGACATGGTTGATGGCTCTGTGGGGGGGGGGAGGCGCTTGGAGCTCTTCTCTCCTTCGTTAATTCTGTAGTTATTAATTGGGTACCTATTGTATGCTGTAGTGGGCACAGGGGACATAGCAGTGACCTGGACAGCCCACCTTCATGGGGCTCCCACAGCAGAGGGTAAAGCCGTTAAACAAGTGGATGGCTAATTTGGTTATTTCACAGGAGGCCATGTAGGGTGCAAAGAAAATGAAAACAGGGTGATGTACAGGAGATGACTGGGGGGGCAGCTTTGCTGGAGAGGTGTGGGGCCTCTCCAAGGAGGTGGGCTTGAGTTGACTCTAATGTAGAGAGAAGGACCTGGGTGCCTGATAGTGGAGGTAGCAGGTACAGAGGTCCCATGTGACATGGGGTGAGCTCCCCATCACCTCAGGCATCCAAGTCCAGACTGAAGACCAGAGGGCAAGGCCTGGACTCCAGAATAGGCCCTGGTACATGGGTGGGTCGAGGGTATGGGCAGCTGCTCATCCCCTGGGTCTGCCTTGCTGGACTGCTCAGAGTGGGGCAAGGCTCCTCTGGGGTCACCCATCTGCCACTTCCCAGGCCTCAGTTTCCCTCTCTGGGAAGTAGGCACAGTCGGCACCTCCCACCTGGGGTTGTGGGGTGCAGTGCTTGGCATATGGTTGGGGCTCCAGCAGCAGCAGTGACTATCATGGAGCTGAGCACACCATGCTGCCCCCCCCATCCCACCGCCTCCTGCCACGCCTCCCATCTGGAGCTCCCGTCATCTCAGTGGCCAGGGTGGGAGGCGAGCACCGCCTGTGTGGCTGCCGCTAGGGGGTCTACACCTGTTATGCCTCACTTGTGCCCAGGCAGTCCCCGCCTCCTCTGCCTTGGTTTTCTCAGCCTTGACCCGCCAGGGCCCTCCCTGCTCTGAGCTTCCAACCTGGCTGGGGCTCCTCAGGGCCCAAGAGGCCGGCCCCTCCGGGCTGACGTCCTCCCGCCTGGCAGGGCCCGTCCTGCCTCAGGTCTTCACACTGGCTTGAGAGTCCTTCCTGCCCCTCCATCAGCCCCATCCTTGGAGTGCTCCTGGCAGGGCCTCTGTGCTCCCCTGTGTCAGGGACAAGCCAGGGCCAAGCACACAGTAAGCGCTTGGTGAGTGTTAGCTGCGAGAACGAGCCAGCCAGAGTAAGTGGATGAGCGGACGGTGGGCAGCAGGCCCTAACCAACCCCACCCCCAACCTCCCCACCCCCAGGCATCATTGAGATCCGCTCCATCCACGTGGGCGTCGTGGCCCTCAAGGCTGTGCACACGGGCTTCTACGTGGCCATGAACCGCGGGGGCCACCTCTACGGGTCGGTGAGTGCAGCTCGTGGGGCTTCTAGTGGGCGGGTGTCTGGTGGGGGGGTGTCCGGTGGCCCACCTCACACACCCGACCCCCCGAAGCGGGTCTACACTGCCCACTGCAGGTTCCAGGAGCGCATCGAGGAGAACGGCTACAACACCTACGCCTCCCTCCGCTGGCGTCACCGTGGTCGGCCCATGTTCCTGGCGCTGGATGGGCGGGGGGCCCCGCGGCGTGGGGGCCGGACACAGCGGCACCACCTGTCCACCCACTTCCTGCCTGTCCTGGTCTCCTGAAGTCCCCAGGTCCGCAGCATGCCTGAGCTGCATGTCCAGGGGCCGGGGGCCGGCGAGCTCAGGCCGTGGCCAAGCACGTCTGGTCACTCGTCTTTTCCCCAAGGATTCATGGAGTGTCTGCTGTGTGGCGGGCTGGGGGTGCTGCGGGACCCCCGCAGACACGGCCTGACCCCCAGGGAGCTCCTGAGTCGGAGGGGAGGTGGACACAGGTGTCCAGTCACAAGCGGGGGGTGGGGCACGGAGGCCCCAGAAAGGCCCCACCCCGGGGATGGAGCCTGAAGGACAGGGCCATGTAGTCACCAAAGGGCTGAGACGTGGCCTAGGCAAAGGCTCTGAGGTGGGAGCCCATTGGGGTGTTTGAGGCAGGGAGGAGGTGGGAGAGGCTGGGGCAGAGTGAGGTCTGAGGGCTGGGGGAGAGAGGGCGACATGGACATGCAACGGGGTGACCGGTCCCCGTCCTGGTCCCGGGACCTGGGACGTGTCCTCTCACGTGGCAGAGGGGACCTTGTCAGGGCCCCCGAGGAGGGTGTGACCCTGGGTTCCCGGGGGGCCCGGCGTCCTCACGAGGCCCTCACAAGGGGGAAGCAGAGGGTGGGAGTCCCAGAGATGGGCAGACCCCACGCTGCTGGCGGTGAGGATGGAGGGGGGCCGCGGGCCAGGAAGAGGCCGGAGCCGGGTCTCCCGGGGGCCGCAGGGGGACGAGGGGACACCAGCCCTCCATTCTGTATTTCTGAGCCCAGAACTGTCAGAGAATCGGTGTGTTGGTCACAGCGGCCGTAGAGCAAACACACGGCGCGCACAGTCTGGAGGTGCTTGCACTGCAACCGCGGTCAGAGCTCCAGAGCTCCCGCGCTCCCGTGGGGCAGGCAGGGCTCGGAGTGGGAGTGGGTGCCGCGTGCAGGCCATGGGGGCCCCATGCCAGCATCCTCCAGGGGCTCGGCGGGACCCGGGGCAGCCGCCCTCCCAGCACCCCTGAGCCCTCACCGCCAGGCTGAGCCCCAGCCGAAGGAAAAGGGGTGCAGAGCCCAGGTTCAAACCCCAGCCGAGCTGGGCCCGGCAGTTCCGCTCGGGTGTCCCACCCCAGGCAAGGTGGGACATTCCGCGTGGGGAGGGCGACAGTCCCTGGGGCGGGGCGCAGGCTCCCACCCCTCCCCGCAGGCCCCTCCCACTACAATACAGAGGACAAAGGCAGGGAGCGGGCAGTCAGAGGGCGCTCACTGCGGTCGGTGGAGGCCGCTGGTCCCTGTAGCCACACAAACCTGCGCGGTCAGCGGCCCCGCGGGCAGGGCCCCCGCGGACGGGGCTTTTCCAGCGGCCGCGGCCTTCACGCTCAGGGAAGCTCTGGCGTCTTCAGGCGGGGGGGCTGCCGGCGCGCTCCCGGGTCGGGTCTGAGGCCGCGGAGCTGGCTGAGGCCCGAGAAGCCCGACCTCGCGGCCGCACAGCTCGGCCCGCCCCCAGCGCCCGCGCGGAAGGAAAACGCCAACCACCTGCTTCTCTTTCTAAGTAGGTGTATTTTTAAATAGCTTTCAAGATACACATATTTTTTCCTTTAAAAAACGTCTGTCGGAGCAGTTTTGTTCTTGTTTTGCTGGTCATCCTGTGGTCCCGAGCCCCCTGCGCTTGGGTTGGGGGCTGGTGGCCTGTCCAGGCGTCGCGGAGACCCCGGCCTAGTGGCTCCACCCGGTCTTTCCACAGATCATGCAGGGCCGCGTGTGAGCTAAAACGTCCATTTATTTCAAAGCAGTAATAATTTAAAATTATAAAAACCTTTCCGCCGTTGACTGTGTGGAGGGTGAGGTTAGAGACAAACGGGTGGGGGAGCCGGGGACGCCCCGGGGGCGCTGTGTGCCCAGGCCCCCGCGCCAGACAACCGTGGGGAGGGCGGAGCTTGCTCCAGCCTGGAGGCGGTGGTCGTCCGAGTCTCTCTGCCCGCCGTGGGGGGGGGGGCGATGCGGGAGCCGAGGCGGGTGGGGGCACCTCCAGGCTCCAGCTCGCGGCGCCCCCCCCACCTCCCCGCAGGGCCTGGTGCGGGCGAGGTCCTGTGCTCAGGCTGGGGGCCGGCCCGAGGCGGGGGCGGGGGGCTCAGGAGTTGCCGGCCGGGTTTTCGTTGCTGGGCGAGCTGGAGGACGACGACGACGACGAGGACGAGAAGCTCACGCCGGTCAGGCCCGGGGGGTTGGTGGCTGTGTTCTGACCAGTGAGGCTTTTCCGGCACACGGGGCAGCTGTCGTGCTTCGCGGGGACAGAGGGAGGGCCGGTTCAGAGGCAGAGCGGGGGGGGGGGGCCGCGGGGGGGGGGGGGGGGGGCACCGGCTCACCTGCTGCAGCCAGGGCACGATGCAGCCGTCGTGAAAGAGGTGACTGCAGGGCAGCTGCCGCACGCGCTCCCCCAGTCCGTAGTCATCCTTGCACACGGGGCACTCCAGCCCGGAGCCTGCGGGACGGGTGCCTGTGACCGCCGAGACCCGCGGGGGAGCCTGCCCGCCACCCCCCGCCGGGGCACGCAGGGGCCGAGGCCACACCCGGCGTCCTGGGGGACGAGACACAGACAGTGTCGGGACAGGGGCCGAGAGACACACACCTACGTGTTCCTCCGTGACGGGGACGGTGGGGAGGGCCTGGATTTTCTCTTTGTCTGCAGGCGGGGGGCCTGTGTTTTCAAACTGATTGAGGAGCTGAAAGACAAGAGGCCAGAGTGCCGGGAGCTCGGTAGGCAGGTGCGGCCCCTCGCCCCGAAGGGCTCTGAAATGCAAGGCTGGGTTACCTGCAAAAGCACCAAGGCTGTGTTTTTCCTGGTCCCCGGATCCCCCCACGAGGCTGAGCCCCACGCTCCTACCCACCCGTCCGCATGTCCAGTCAGGGTCACCTTGCACCCAGGGCAGCTGCAGCCCTGGGGACAGTGCGACCTCTCCCAGCGCAGAGGGTCCCACCCAGGGGCTGGTCCCTGAGGCCTCCTGTCAGCTAGAGCCAGAGGGCTGGGTCCTGCTGTGGGGAAGCGCACCACAGTTCACCAGCAAAAGGCCTCACAAGGGCCGCCAAGTGCACGGTGACCACCCCGTCCCCGGGGCAGCTCAGGAGAATGTGGAGGTCCACGTGGGGCACCCCAGCCTCAGGATGGGAGTTATGGAGAGCTGGGGAGCAGGGCATCCACACCAAGGACTCTCTCGGCCTCTGGGAGCAGGGCCCATCAAGCTCCTCATCCTCAGCAGGAAAGATAGCGACCCCCGTGCCCTCCTCGGGGAGGTGACCCTGTACCTGCGTGATGATGGCATCCAGGCCGTTGGCCCCCCAGGCATAGTCCATCGGGTTTGAGTGCAGGACACCCCTGCACAGAGAGGTCTGGGGTTCAAGTGGCGGAGGGGCCGGGCAGGGCGCAAGGGGACCCGCCCACCTACTCACCAGGGGCCCAGGCCCAGGCTGGGGATGCTGGCAGGAGTGATGATACCATTGACCAGCTGCTGGATGATCCTGGAACAGAGTGGGAGGCCCAGCCTGTGGTCAGCACCCTCCGAGGCTGGGCACCCCAGAGGAGGAAGCAGAGGAGACACATGTCCAGCTTCGAAATTCACAGCGTTTAAAGGCTATGTTTTCAACCAAGAAGATTTGCGAAGACTCAGACACGAGACAGACCCTCATTGATCCCGGAGGCCTGGACAGCGCCTGTGAGCGCGAACCACATCACATCGCTCCCTGTCTTACAACCTGGGGGCGCATCCCGGAGGTTCCCAGCCCCGCCATTCGCAGCGGCCCTGAAATGTGCCGGCTGAGGTCGCAGTGAAGCCAGGGCCCGAGCCTGGGGCAGCCGCTGCAGGGCAGCTCACAGATGGGGGACACCAGGGGCATCAGGGCAGCCCAGACTGTGTCCTTGGCTGGAATCGAACAGGACAGAGCACGTCGGGGCTCCCTGTGCATCTAAACCCATCTTAAGAGACACAGGCGCTGCTCTGTGTAGGGCCAAGTTCCAGCCATGAAAACGCTGGAGAAGCCTGGCCCTGTACCCTCTGGGGGCGGGCCCTCCGAGGAACGTTTCCTTTTTACCCCCAGTCCTTCTGAACAAGCCTCAACTTTCAAGGAAGCCGTCCTGGTGCCAACCCCAGCATGGAGGGAGCCTGGGGCTCTGCTGAGGAGCACGGATGCCAGAAACCCACCCCATTTGCCTGCCGCCCTGGGAGACAAGGACCCAAATGGGAACCAGCCGTGTCTGAGCCGATGGGCATGCGGGCAGGGGTTGCAGGGGAGAGGCAGAGACCCCTCTCAGAAGGACGGGGGCAACTAAGTGCACAAGAGGCCCCCTGGCCCTGTCCAGGTCCCGCCGCATCCTCAGGCCCTCAGGCCACACTTTAGGGTCCCCCTCTGCACCCCATCAGCATGGTGGGCTCAGGCAAAATCTGCCTGGATGCACTGGGGAACTGCCCTGCCCAGAGGTCAGCTCCAGAACTAGCAGCCACGCCCTCTGTGCCCACAGAACCTTCTAGAAGGGCAGATGGTCAGTCTGCCTGAGTCGGGATGGGACAGGTTGTAAGACTCCCACGAGCGCCCCAGCCGCCGGCTACCCCCAGGTGCCTCACCCTTCCAGCGTGGGGACGCCTTCGTGCCGGCCGGTGGCCCGCCGTGCAGTGAGGCGGGCGCGGGGCTGCCGGGCACCATATCGGTGCCGGGAGTGTTGCTCTCTCTCCCGCCGGCTCTCGGGGTCCCTGCCCTCATCGGTCTGCGCCCCAGGGGGGAACGTGGGGATCTCGAAGCTGTCGTCAAAGATGCCGAAAGCAAACTGGCCGTAGCCCTGCGGCAGCGTGAACAGGTGCTGGTCCACGGTCTGTGGGGAGGAGGGCCGTGATCACGGGCAGGGGCAGGAGCCCTGAGCTGCCACCTGGGTCCTGCCCAGCCCAGCCCCTTGCCTGGACCCCACGTTTCCTCCATGCGCCGAGGGGTGCTGTCCTGGGGTCAGGGCTCTGAGGGATGGGGACACACCAGGGGACCTTGCCATGTGTGGGATAACGGAGGAAGGAGCGGCCCAGCAGTCAAGGGTCAGGCAGGAGGAGCAGTCCTGTGAGGCGAGGGGAGGGGTGGGTAGCTGCCTGCAGGAAAGGGTGCAATCTGGGGCCAGACTCACCTCGAATGGTGGCCTGCTCTGGTCCGTGGGGGCTGTGGAGGGGGCGGACCCATTCTCTGTACTCCTGGGAGGACGGGCAAAGTCAGCAGTGGGGGTGTCCCACCGGGACCCAGGGCCACCGTCCCCCTCTGAAGCCCTGCCCGTGCCCTGGGTCAGGAAGGGGGGGGTCATCTCCCCTACCCCCCCAACCCACCGTGGCCCATCCAGGCTCTGTCTGCCCCCAGAACTGAACCAGCATTCGGTGCAGCACCCCGCGTCCTGGCCACAGCCCCGTCCGCACCCCGAGGGGCCTGGTCCGGCCAGCGTGCACCTGGGCCGTGTTACCTGGTCTCTTCTGGAAGCTCCTCAATAAAACCAGACTCGCATCTGGGGCAGATGTAATCCTGCAGAGGAGAGGGCAGGTGAGTGCAATCTTGGGGTCCCTGCCCCCGGGCTGAGCTAGCTGGACACCCCCACAGGACGAGCTCCAGGCACACCTGTGAAACTGCTCAAGCCCAGAGTCGGAGCTGGCAGAGGCCCCGCTGGGTGGGCCTGGGTGGGGCCTGTGTACGGACACCCATCAGCCGTGGCGTGACTGGAGCCCCCTGGACCTGCTGCCCTGCTGCAGGTGGGGCCCACGCTCCCGGGTCATCTCCCCACCGTCCCACAGTCCCACAGTCCATCAGCCTATGTTCCTCGGGACGACAGAAGTCGTTTCAAGGTCTCCACTCAGCCACGTCAGCTGCTGAAGGCTCTGACAAGGCCTGTACCAAACAGGCCAGCTGATGCGGGTCCACCGAGCAGTTCCTGACTTGCACAGATGGACGACATTCTGTGAGTGCCCCCCACGTGCACAGAGGCACCTGCCCCAAGCTCCGGGGCGGTCGCATGGGTGACCATGGAGCCCCAGGACTATGGAGGCCTCAGTAGCTCAAGTCCCAGGAGGGGGCCGCGGAGGGGGGGAAGCACCACCCGGGCACAGGGACCAGCCTGTGGGTGTCCCGTGGTGGCATTTCTGGGACGTTCCAGCAGCCCTGGCACAGGGCCTGTGACCCCATCCCCACTGGCCACGCCCCCTCCCCCCGGCCCACCAGTGCTGTCCCAACTGGACAGTGGGGGACCGGCCCCAGGGGAGCCACAGGCACAAGCCCCCAGCCGTGGGTCCCAGAGCCCCACCACCAGCCACCAGTGCAGGGTCTGCCCCCGCCTGCTGAGTGGCAGAGAAGGTGGGGGGACGGCTGCGGACAGTCCCAGGGGAGCCACAGTGGGCGGGCCACGTCCCCTCACCTTCCTGCACGCCGAAAGCAAAGGGGGCCCCAAAGGACACTGTCTGAGCCAAGTGGGGAGCACAAGAAGGAGGTGCACAGGTCGTAGGAACTGGTATCCAGGACGTATAAACGCGTCTAACAGTTCAGCGACAAAAACACAAATAACCCAGTGAAAAAACGGCCAAAGAACCAAGACAGTTCTCGAAAGACACACGGATGGCAGGGAGCCGGAGAACGACGCCCAGCACCGTCGGTCAGCGGGCAAGTGCAAACCAGAGCCTGGAGACACCAGGACGGCCCGACTCCAACACCAATGACAAGTGCCGGCGAGGACGTGGAGACCTCAGAACCATCCGCCACGCCGGCGGGGACAGTCACGCAGTTCCTCGAAAAGTTGCACACGGAGTCACCGGACGACCCTGCAATTCCACGGCTGGGTACACGGCCGAGACACGAAAACGCACGTCACACCAAACCCGCAACTGCACGTCCACAGCGGCCCCACTCACGGCAGCCAAAAGGTGGCGACAACCCCAGTGTCCGTGCGCAGGTGGATGTGGCCCACCCACGCACCGGAGCGTCCCTCGGCCGCAGACAGGAGCCAGGCGCCCATACGCGCGGCCCCGGGGACGGACCCCGAGCCCACGACGCTCAGGGAGGGAACCAGACACAGAAGGCCACACGGGGTGTGAGTCCACGTGGGTGACACGTCCGGAACAGGCTCATCCACAGACGGGAAGGGGGCTCGTGGGGGCCGGGGGCGGGGGAGAAGGTGGGGAGTGACCATTGATGGGGGCAGGGACGCTCAGGGAGGGACCCGGACACGGAAGGCCACGCGGGGTGTGAGTCACGTGGGTAACACACACAGAACAGGCTCATCTGCGGATGGGAAGGGGGCTCGGGGGGCGGGGGGCGGGGGAGAAGGTGGGGAGTGACCATTGATGGGGGCGGGACGCTCAGGGAGGGAACCAGACACGGAAGGCCACACGGGGTGTGAGTCCACGTGGGTGACACATCCGGAACAGGCTCATCCACGGACGGGAAGGGGGCTCGTGGGGGCCCGGGGGCTGGGGGTGGGGTGACGGCAGATGGGGACGGGGTTTCCCTTGAAGGTGATGGAATGTTCTGGAACTGGATGAGGTGGTGGGTGCAGGACTCCTGAGTGTACAGGAAACATTGAGGGCACACTGTGAACAGGTGGGTTGTATCTCAACAAAGCCACCAGAAGGAGCAGCAAGGACAGCACCCTTTGCCCCTCTGAGTAGGGACGTGGGGGCAACGGGCAGCTCTGCAGCACAGTGAGTGCCCAGCCCTCAGCACGTGGGGCGAGGGTTCTCACTGCCTGGTAGAGCCTCTAGGGGAGGGAGGGTTAGGACACGGGCTGATGTGGCTGCAGGTATCTGTGGTGGCCTCGGTTAGGATCCCGGGAATCAAACCAGTGTTGGGCATGGCCGTGTCACAGACAATACTGGGTGTCTGCCCAGGGTTGCCCGTGGCTCAGGGTGGGCAGGAAGGTCCAGGCTCTCTCTGTATCCTGGTGGAGCCCACCCCCCACACACACCTGCCCTACAGATGAGACAGAAATCAGACCTGTGCCTGCTGTCTCCAAGCGGGATGGCGAGGCTGGGGAGGGCCTATGTGAGCAGCTGTCCCTCCCTCTCATCTGAGCATGCTGCCTGTCCCCAGCCAGCCTGGAGGAGCCAGAGCAGGGCCGGTGTGGCAGGTGGCCTCAGCCCAACCTGCTGGCAACAGGCAACCTCTCCTGCCATTACTGAGGCCTGCGGCCGCTCCTGAGCATCACCTGGGAGCCCCATCTCACACGGGGCACAAGCTCCTCATCCCACTCTCTGCTCTCCACTCTCCCCTGTGGTCAGCTCAGAACACCGCGGCCTGGCCACTCCCGCTCCCCTGCCCCATCCAGGCCACCTCCACCTGCCCTCTCTTCTCAGGGCCTGCACACCATCCCCTTTGCCGGAGTGTTCTCCCCCGATAGCTACCTGGCTTGCCCCCTCTCGGAAGTCGGGTCTCTGCTCAAACGTCACCTCCTGGCTGCAAGCCTCGGTCTCCCCACCTGTAAATGGAGGATGGCCTCAACCCTAGGGCTCTGAAATCCAGGAGCAACTGGGGACTGGAGGGCTACGGCTCAACTGCCTCCGTGCTCTGAGTCCAGGCTGGCCTGTCAGAGCCGTGGCCCCCACACCTAGGAGTTCAGCAGGCTCCACCCTCTGCTTCTAGGCAGTGGGGAAGGGACCAGATCTGGGGGTGTCCCAGTGCTCTCCTCCTCCATGGGCACACCCCAGAGGTTTCTCTTAAACCTGAGTACCCAGGGGCGCCTGGGTGGCTCAGTCGGTTAAGCGACTGCCTTCGGCTCAGGTCACGATCCTGGAGTCCCGGGATCGAGTCCCGCATCGGGCTCCCTGCTCGGCGGGGGGTCTGCTTCTCCCTCTGCCCTCTTCCCTCTCGTGCTCTCTGTCTCTCATTCTCTCTCTCTCAAATAAATAAATAATCTTAACAACAACAAAAAAACCTGAGTACCCAGTAATAGAAAACTGCAGCCAAGCAAGGAGACCCTGGACAGAGTGTCTGCGGCCCACAAGGCAGAGCCTGTCTACCAAGCCTGGGTCCAGGTGGTGGCAGCCCCATGCTCCCAGCCCTCAAGTGTGAGCACCTGTCTCTAACCGATGGCTCCTCATGGTGAATTAGTGACGTCTCCCCCTAGGAGGGAGGGAGGGGACCACCCCAGCATCATCACCAACAGTGGTGGCCACAGCACCGAGGACAGGACGCTAAATTCACTGAGCGCTCGCTCCCTGTGCTCAGCCCCCATGATGCGCCTAGGTGGTGCGACTCAGCCCTCCTCAGTGACAGGGAGGTCAGCCAGGATGGCCCTTAGGAACAAGCACCAGCCCTCATTCATACACCCCTTCACACCATGGCCAGGCAAGTACGGTTACATCCGGGAAACTTCAGCGGGCGTCAGAGACGTGGCTGGCCCCACAGGATGGTCTGCTCTATGGTGACGCTGGGCTCTGTAGGCCCAGGCCCGTCAGGGCTCCTCCAGAGGAGGCAGAAGTCCAAGTGCGGTGCAGACATCAGAGGGACACGGACTCAGGCCCAAACACAGACATGATGGGACTCCCGCACCCCTGCAGCCCCCTGCTCACCAGCCACGAACCCCAGGAGCACACTTGCTGCCCCACACAGCCGTTCTCAGCTGTCACTGGGCAGAGGGACCTGCCAGACCCCATGGGAAAGCCGACCCTGCCCCTCACCACTCCCCAGCCTCCCTGCACTTTATTCTTGGGGTCTTAGCAGCGGCCACCACGCCCCACGCTCACACCCCATCTGTCCCCCGAGCATCTGTGAGCATCGCGCACATTGCTGGGTGCGGAGCCACACCAGGACCTGGCAGTGTGTGAGGCCCGCTGTGAGCCAGAGATGTGCACACACACAGCCCAGCACTCGTTTCCACCCAGGGGTATCCAATCCCACCTTCCTTATCTTCCCAGGGTGCTTCTGACACCACTGCTAGCCGGGACGCCATAGGATAGGACACGTGTGCCCGCTATACTGGGGGTTCCCCCTCACCTCAGCCTGCCACATGGCTCAGAGGCCTGGGGTGCCCTAGGGCATGGCTCAGCCCAGCATCCAGCCACCTCTTTGGGGCTCAGCCTGCTTCCGCCCCTGCTGACTTCAGACCCTGAGCAAACACCAGCCCTCTTTGGAGCAACCACTGTGTGGGGCTGCAGGGTGGGGGTGGGGCAGCTCACACATCGAGGCTCCCTAGGCATCCCTGGTGCCCGATCTCAACTCCATGCTCTGCACTTCCAGCGAACCACCGGAGTCAGTTCCACACTTAACCTCCCCAGGGCCCCGGTTTCTGCATCTGCAAATGGACGGCTCACCATGGGGCAGGGCCTCCCTGCCACAAGCAGGGCCCAGCACAGCACACAGCACACGGCCACACAGGGCTGTCAGGTGCCAGAGGGTCCAGAACGAGGCCACATGGTGCCTAGGAGGCAGGCCCAGCTCCATGGAGGGCTCCGTGGAGAGGACTCCATTCATTCTGCTAAAAACTGAGGGAGCCAGGACTTCTCCAGGCCCCTCTAGGAGCAAGGGCAGCGGACGCGTGAAGAGCGCGAGGGCAGGCCGGTTCTCACCCCAGCACCCCTCCAGGCCCAGTCTCTGTCCAACCGTGCACTCAGGACATTCCTGAGAAGGAAAGCAGTCACCATCATGAGACGACAGGTGGAAAGAGGGCCATCTAAGGCGCCACCTGCAACAAGGAGCTCAGGGCGTGAGGACCCCGGACTTCCACCTGCTCCATCCACCAGCCCATCCGGGCTCTGACCATGGACGCTCCGCTTCCACAGCCCCACAGTCACGCCACCCAAACCAGCAGCACATCCACCGCATCCTGAGTGCTGCCGTTTCCCGGGAAGGATCGAGTCTGGGCTTGTGTGCCAGCCGGCCTGTCTGGCTCCTGCTCCCACGTGCCCTGCCCCAGCTAGGCCGCAAGCCTGTCCCTGTGCGTCCTGCAGGTCAGGCGCTGGGCTCCTTCACACACACACGCTCCCAACTGGACCCCACTGAGTGGGCACGGATTAGCTCCTCAAACCCATCTTGCAGGCGGGGAAACTGAGGTCCAGGGACGTTGAGCGCCTTGCCCAGAGCCACATGGCGCAGATGCGGCACAGCTGGGTGTGGCCTCAGCCTGATCCTGCAGAGAAGCCCCCAAAAGCAGGCACTGTCTGGAGGGACCACCGCAATGACAAAAATCTAAGGTAGGAACTGCACACAAGCCAGCCCCAACGCCCTGTAGCCCACTAACACCAGCACCACCTTCCCATGACCAGAACACGCCGCCACGGGGGCCAGGACCTTCCACCGCTACCAGGTTAGCTGAGTGTGCGTTTCCGGCCCCGCAACATCAGGTGTGCCCCTTACTGATCAACAGTCACCCTGTCTACTGCCCCTCGTGGAATCCTATTCCAAACCCACAAGCAGGCACGCTCCTTACCGTTATTTGCTTTTACAGAATTTACCAGCACTCCCAACTAAATATTTGCCAATCACTTACTCAACACTGGCTCCCTGACCAGTCTATAAACTCTGAGGACAAAAGTCAAGGATACCTTGACACCACTGGATTCTATGCTTAGGAAGGTCCTCACCAGCCCGGCGACAACTGCAAGAGGTCAGGGTCCTCCAGGTCCAAGGCCACACAGCCAGGAAGCGGCCACACCTGGCCAGGACCCAGGCCCTGTGCTGGCCCCAGGAAGAGAGGCCCAGAGCAGACAGCTGTGCAGACTGCCCAGCCCCACCACCAAGCAGGCCACTCCGGGGGAAGCCCGAGACCCAGGGCCTGTCGCGGGGCTCATGCCAGCTGCAAGGGGCTGTATGCAATTAATCTACGCTGGTGAGCTGTCAGGGGACCAGCCCCTTCCTGCCATGGTCGAAAAAGATTCCGAGTTGGGGCTGCAGAAAGCCGGAAGAGGCAGAGCAGGACTTCCGGGAGGGAGGCCGAGTGGGGCAAGTCTCAGCTCCCCCAGCAGGTGCTCACACATCTGAGGTTTCATTTTGTTTCTCCCTCCTCCTGAGGAGGAAGGAGCCCCTTGCCTCTGGCAGCCACACCTCCCTACCTTTCCTGGCCTCCTGGGCCCAGACACCGCTCTCGGCTCCACACCCCGACTTTAGCCCACTTTCCTTCTCTGTGGCTGGGATGATGCCTAAAGACTCCTTCCCCAGCCCCCTCCCAGCCCCCTCTTCCCAGGGGTCCCCACAGCTGGAAAGGCAGATCGGAGTCTGGCTCTGATACCGGAACACCCTCCATCCACCATCCACCACCCACTAGCCAGGCGACTGTGGGGAGCATGCCGCCCGGAGATAAAGTACAAGGAGAGCCCCGAGAAAGTGCTCAATAAATCCTCACCGCCTGCAGCCCCTTCACCGAGGCGGGGGAGGGTTCCCAATCCCACACCTCCCTCTTCCTGTCCTGCCTGAGCTGGCCCAGTGGCAAATGTCAGGACCACGGCTGGCCTGAGCTTCCCCAGGTTTCAGATTTTGCACCTGTAAGGTTGGAGAGGGTCGGACGGGATCACGGCTTTCCCTTCCGGCCTGGGGCAGGGAAACACGGGTCCCACCCTGGACCCCCGGGATGAGGAGCCTGAAAACTGTAACCTTTAACAAGCAGCCCCCTCCCGCACCACCCGGTTTGAGAAACGTTGGCCCTAA
>NC_058403.1:214335948-214365553 GCF_002201575.2 Neomonachus schauinslandi | reverse complement strand
CAAAAACGCAGGCCCGGGTCACAAAGATCTGCCCCGGGCAGCTGTCAGGCCCAGCCCAGGTCCATCGCCTTCTCGTCCCGACCACGGGAAAGCGGGCGGGAGGGCTCCACCGGGCGGCCCGCAGCCAGGCGCCCGCAGCGCCGACCACGCGCTCTGGGAACGGCCCCCGGGTCCCCCCACCTCTCTCCCGCTGGGCGGCGTGCCGAGCGCAGGTCACGCGGCCTCCGCGGGCCTCAGTTTCCCCATCGAGGCCGCGCATCTGGGGTCATCGGCCTCGCTGCGCCCCTGGGGGCGGCCCCCGCCTCTGGGCCCTCCGCAGAGACCCGGGCCGACGCCGCCCGGGCCTCAGTTTCCCCGTCGGAGCCAGCTCGCCTCAGGCCGAAGGAGAGAGCTCCCGCCCGCCGCCCCGGCCCGGGCCTCACCGGCAGGCGCGGCACGATCTCGACCGAGCAGCAGTGGCAGAAGTACCGTCCGGGCTGCGGCGACGCCTCGGCCATGGCCACTGCCGCCTCCTCCGCGCCGCCCGCCCCCCGTGCGGCGCCCGCCGCCGGCCGTTTGCTGCTCCCTTGCCGGCCGACGCGCCCGCGCACGCTCACGCAAAGCACGCAAGGCACGCACGGCGTGGGGTGGAGAGCGCGCGGGAGCGGGGCAGGCGGCGCGCGCGGCAGGCGCCGGCCCGGGCGACGGTGGTCGCCGAGGGACAAACTCGGCGCGGCCGCCTCTCGCTGGGGCTCCGGGCAGGGGGGCGGGGCCAGGCCTGGGCGACCGAGGGCGGGGCCTAGGAGGGCGGGGCCTATCCCCTTGGCAACCCGGTTCAGGGAGCGGGGGTGTGGCTGGGGGCGAGGCCCGGCTCGGAGCTGCGAGGAGGCCGGGGGGCGGGTCCTGCCTGGGGTGGGGTCGAGCCCCTCCTCTTCTCCAAAATAGGCAAGCTTCCACTTCCCTCACTGTATCTCCCACCTCAAGTACCACCGATCCATCCCCTCCCTGTTCTGGCTGGTGCGGGGCGCCGGGCGCGCTCTCACCGCCGGGCCTTTGCACTGGCTGTGCCCCTGCCGGGTGCACCCCAGACACCTGCGTGGCTGCCCTCACTTTTCTCCAGTCTTTGCTCGAATGTCTCCCCTACTGAGATGCCCTTCTCAGTATTTCCACTTGATAAACGGTAGGGTCGGCCCCAAGGAGAAGGGATGTTTGTATCTCGTTCCCAGCTGGACTCAGGACAGCGCCTGGTACATAGGTAGTCCATAAACCCTCGTTCGATGAACGCAGAGGAGAGACCCGTTCCGGGGTCGAGGGAGGGCTGCCCTCCGTGTCACAGTATGACCCATGGGAGAAGTGAGTCTGAGGCCCGCTGGGTGTGGCCTTGTTTCTGAGAACGAAGGAAGCCTAACCTCCCCCACCATCCCACAAAATTAATCAGCAAAAAATTCGTTATCACCCAGCACAGGCCGGGATCAATTCTGAGGTTAATTCCAGCCCAATCACACATTTATTTATTTATCCACTCAACAAGACGTTCACTGAGCACCTGCTGCATACCAGACCTTGTGGTGGGTGCAAGGACGAAACGTGGAAAACAACTCAACGGGCAGTGAAAATGGCTCCGTGGCTCGGGGAGACACCCCAGCCCCATGAGATTGAGCCAGGGGATGTGTCCCTGGGGTGGTGCTGGCTCTGCCTGGGGAGACAGACAGACGGTTTCCTAGGGGAAGGGGCATTTGAGCCAGGGCTTTGAAGAATGAATAGGAGTAGGTTGGAGTTGGGCTTCCCACAAAAGGGGGCATTGGAACCAGAGTGCCAAGCAATTAAAAACTGGAGCCTGTGTATAAAGGATCTTGAATGTCAAGAGGCTAGGGACAAGGACTTGTCTGCCAGCCAGTCTTGGCCCCCTGAAGGTTCAGGGGTGATTCCAAGCCATTCCTGCTGTGGATGGAGACCATGCTGGTCCCATCACTGGGAATCCAGGAAACCCCAGGTCCAAGGAAGGGCAGTTTGCCTCAGGCCTCTCATGCCCAGCCCCTTGCTCATTTCACACCACAAACATGTCCATGCTTTCATTCTGCAGAAGTTTATGAGGTATTGCCCAAGAGGCCTGTGTTCAAGCCCCACCAAGCCTTGCTGGCTGTGTGACCCTGGGTGGGTCACTTAATTCTCCATACAGATGGCAGAACCTGCCTCCCAGAGTTTTGGGACTGGATGAGGCTTGGAGCACACATGGGTACCCATGGCAACTCCTGGGTCCTCACCGGACCCTGCTGCCTGCCCTAAGGCCGCGCATCTGGGGTCATCGGCCTCGCTGCGCCCCACCGCCGGGCCCTCCGCAGCCCAACCTTCCCCCAACCCAGCCTCACTGGCTCCCTTGGGTGGGCCAAGCTGCAGCTAACCTCAGGACCCTTGTCTGGTCACGCCCTCTGCTGGGAGTGCCCTTCCCACCGTCCCTTCTCTTTCCCTGCTTCTCAGGAGGCTGCCCCAATCCCTTCCTGAGGGAGTCCCCTCCCATACTGCACTCTGATGCCCAGCACCCTCTTTCCTTCTCCTACAGCCATCCCTAAATCCAGGAGTTATCAATGGCATCGCCTAAAACAGGAGACCAGTACTCAGCCTACAGTCAGTGTCCCATAGATTCTTGAATACATGAATAATTAGTGAGTCCCTGGGGCGCCTGGGTGGCTCAGTCATTAAGCATCTGCCTTCGGCTCAGGTCATGATCCCAGGGTCCTGGGATCGAGCCCCGCATCGGGATCCCTGCTCGGCAGGAAGCCTCCTTCTCCCTCTCCCCCTGCTTGTGTTCCCTCTCTCGCTGTGTCTCTCTCCGTCAAATAAATAAATAAGATCTTAAAAAAAAAAAAAAAAGACATTAAAAAAAAAATAGTGAGTCCCTGCTGAGTGCCGGCCCCAGGCAGGGCTCTGGAAATGCAGTGGGAACAAGAAACCAGGGTTTTGTATATTGTAAAACGAAGAGCTCAGTATGAGCCTGAAGTTGAATCTTCCCGCAAGCATCATGATATGAGGACAATTGAGTCCCCATTTTACAGTTGGGGAGACTGAGGGAGCACACAAGGTCATGCAGCAAGGCCAGGACTCGAGTCCGGGGCCATTGAGCCTCTGTGTCCTCTGTGTGGGCCCTTGCCTGCTGGCCACCCTGGGGCTGCGGCATCGGAATGCCAGCACTCAGGCCGTGTCTGTGTATAACCCAGTGGCTCTGGGGTTCTGGGGCCCTCAGGCACCCATTCGTGGCCAGGGCTCTGCACAATAAAACACAGGTGGCTCCTGATGGGTTTCCCAGCATTTCCTTGAAAAGGCTTTGATAGTGGATTATGGAGGTAGGGTGACACCTGGCCCCTACAGATCTCCCCCAGGACAGGGCCATGCCTCCCCCTCAGACTTCCCACAACACGGTTGTGCTCCCCTCTTATTAGACACTACCGGACAAGGACAGACAGCCCCTCCGAGACGGTCTTCCATCTGTGAAATGGGTCTCCCTCCTGCCTCCCAGGGCGGCTACCTCTGTAAATGGCAGCTGTCTAGTCACCAGACCTTTGCGAGTGCCTTCCCCTCTGCCTAGAGCATCCTTTCCTCCCGCTGCCACCATGCTGAGTCAGGAGCCTCGTGGGCAGAGGGGAAGTTGCCCTGACAGTCAGTCTACACCCATCTGAGTTTCCCCCCTGGGCAGGTGACTCCTGCTTCTGCTAGGTTTCCTTGCCTGTCGCCCAGGGACACAATAGCTTTCTCCTTCAAGTGGGGAGGATTCAGGAGGTGAAGCCTCTCCTAATCCTCTGCCACGTTCAGCCTTTTTTTCTGGCGTTGTAGTGTGTTTTGATCTCGATTTTGGGCGAGTGACCATGTTCAAACTTCTTTTCTAGCTCATTTATTTTTCCAGGTGAATGTTAGGACCTTCTCTCAGGTGGGACAATTCCGTGGAGATTATGACTGAAGCTGCATTCAACTAAGTGAGCTGGTAGCATTAAGTGCCCTGTCCTGGCCCAGATGGCCAGGTGTGCGCTCATGTAGTCACCTACTCAGGTTCAAATCAAGCCTCAGGAAGGGGTCTTGGGGAGCTTCGGGCCGGAGAGAGTGATTACCCAGGTTGCAGGCAAGAGACTGAGGCACTGAGCAGGTCAGGCACCGCCCCACTGGGCAATATTTCTACTTATGCAGGTTTTGTGTTTTTTTTAAATCTTTTATTTGTATATTTTGAGTTAAGCCTTTTTTCCCTTTTTATGTATATTTGTTGGTTTATATTTTTTTAAATTTCTATTTTTTCATTTTATTCATACACACCCAGGTGTCTGTCCAAAAGCAGGCTACTCCTTTAACCCGAACCAACAGCACTTTACCAAACAACGGGGTAATCAGTAGGAAAGACACAGAGCCGAGGTCAATCTGCAGCCTCAGCCACGTTGGCTGCTCATCTCCGTTTCATCTTCGTTCCGCATCCCGCTGTGTTGTCAGTTCTTCCCCCTGGGACATTCCTGGCCGTGACCTTGACACACTGGCACGAGCTCGAGTCAGGCCAACGGAGTGCTCATGCCTCCTCTTCCCGTTCACAGTCCCGTCCCCGAAGCAAACACAGAGGATGGGCCAGGAGGATGAATGGATGCACGAAGGAGAGGAGGAAGGGACGAGGTCCCCCGCTGCGCGAGTTCGGGGTAATGGGAAAAGCCCCGATGGGGGACAGCGTGGCGGACCGCAGCGCGCTGTCCCGTCCCAGGGGAGACCAAAGCCCGTGGGACCTCGCTGTGCTGAGCCGGCCGATAAATAACCAACGAAAAAGGGCAGCGGCCACGGACTTGTGCTCACGTCACACCGGGAACTGTGCCCTGCCACCTTGGCGGGAATGCCTCGACTGTCCCCATTTCGCGGGAGGCGCAGGGTGGCAGCTTCCGGGCCGGGAAGGGGGTCCCCGCACCCCCGCTCCCCGGGCGGCGGCGGGGCCAGCAGCCCCCCTGTCCACGCCACGCGTGGCGGCGGGTTGCCCGAGGGCCCGCCGCGGGGACACGGCCGCGCGCAGCAGCGCGTGTACGCACGGCCGGCCGCCCGCGCGCCCGCGCGCCCGCGCGCCCGCGCTGAGCACTGCGACCCCCGACACACCTGCTGTCGGCGGCTCAGCCCGCCGCAGGCTCCGGATCTCCAGCACTGCGAGCTAACCATCTGTGCGGCGGGACTGGCCCTAATTTGTTAGAGCAGCAAACTGGAAACTAATACCTCCAGCTCTCGCCGGTCACATGCACGCTCGCTCAGCCCGGCCGGGTCTCCCAGGCCCCACCCCAGCAGGCTAGCTCTCCAACCATTGGCCGGAGCTGGGTCACATGGCCTCATCTAAGCCAATGGCCAGCAAGAGGAGTGGCCGACATTACGTAGGTCCTGTTCGGCGTATCAGCATTCACCTCTGGGCTGTGGGTGGGCCCTACCTTCAGTCGCAAATAATACTGCCTGCTTCCTGCACAAAATCTGTTCCCTTTGCAGGGGAGGGGATGGGGAAGGGGCCTTGGGGATGGCGTGGAAGAGTTGCCGCGGGAATGGGCTTGGATTGAGCAGGAAGGGCCCGGAACCCAGGCTGAAAAGCCAGGACTGTCTAGGGGCCATGGGGAGCCACGGGTGGCGTTTGAGAGGGGAGGGCAATCCCACCAAGGCGTTATGAGGCCCAGCTCTGATCAGGGCCCATTCTGCCATAGCATCCACCACGCCCGAGTCTTCAGTTGCTGCCTTGGCTATCAGCATCACATGCCCTATTAGAGAACCCACAGGGCTTTGCTTGCCAGAGCCCTGACCGTTGCAGGTCCTAGTGCGAGGGCGGTAGATCTTAAGTTGGTGTGGAGTCTATCCCAAGCCTTCTTCTGATTGAGGAAGGTGGGAGGAAGTGACCCTGGGAGTTCTGGGGTTATATCCTGGAGGCAAAGGTTGGCACTTCAGGGTATTGGTGGTTGCTATAGCCCCTGCAGATACGCTGCTCTGGATCCTCAAGGCTCCACTTGAATAAAATGTAAACGGGCTTAATGAAAGCTGGTTTTGTCCACTTCAAGTGACAGAAACTCAGCTTAAATGGACTTCATCTTATTGGGGTGGAGGAATTCAGGCACAGCTGGATCCAGGACCTCCAATTACAGTACAGGGAGTTTCTGCTGCCTCTCTTGGCTCAGTGTCCCACTGGCCTGGCTTCTTGCTGGCCATTGGTAGGAGCCACCTGCAGCTCCAGGCTCACGCCCCTCCGGCTCAGGCAGGAAGTGGGTGTCTCTTTCCCAGAAAAAAAATCTCAGAGCTGACTCCTTCTGGTTTGCTGAATGCCAGATGATCCTAATTAGTTGAGCCTGGGAGGCTGAGAGGTGCCCACTCCTGGGATCATTTGGGCTGGGAGCACAGGAGGTGATTACTCCAAGGAAAATCTGGTGCTGGGACCAGAAGGGGGGGATGCCAGCCACAATCTGGGGGCTGGCTGTCATTGTCCAGTCCAGAAGAGGAGGGCCCTGCCCCACAGCTCAGCACATGGGTCCTGGAATCCTGCTTATCTGGTACTGATGCCAGTCCCAACACTGTGGGGCTTTGTGACTGCCAGAAGGTCACTTTCCTTCCTCCACCCTCTGTAAAATGGGTGCGTGTCTCATGGCATCAGTGAGTGGCAAAGAAGACTCATCATGCATCTTCTCTGGACAAACACCTATCTGCTAATTAATAAGAATCTGTATACACATGTCATGCCCCTGCTGTGCACCAGGCACTGTCCCTGGCATCCTGGCTGGAATCTGCAGTAAGGGGATCTGTGCCCATTTTACAGATGAGAAAATGGGGTACAGAGCGGTCACACAAGTGGCCTGGCCAAGGTGGCACATCCTGCACTGGGCTTCACCAGAAGGCTTCCTGTCCCTCCAGGCCTCAGGGTCACCTCCTTGGAGACCCCACAACCTTCCTGCTTCCAGGGCCTCTGTACTGCCACCTGTCTTCATACTTGCGTTCGCTCCCTTGTTTGTCTCCAGCGATAGGGACCCTATCAATGAGGCACCAAGCCCAATTTGTGGTGCCTGCCTATTGCTGCTGTGACAGATTGCCACAAACATGGTGATTTGGAACAACACAAATTTTCCTCTTCTAGTTCTGGAGGTCAGAAGTCCAACATGAGTCTCGCTGAACTAAAATCAAGTTGCATTCCTTCTGGAGTCTCGGGGCGGGGGGGATTTGTCCTTGTTTTTCCAGCTTCTGTTTTTTTTTAAGTTTTTGAAGATTTTTTTATGTGAGAGAGAGAATGAGAGTGCATGAGTGGGGGGAGGAGCAGAGGGAGAGAGAGAATCCCAAGCAGACTCCCCACCGAGTGAGGAGCCCAGCCCGGGGCTCGATCCCAGGACCCTGAGATCATGACCCGAGCCAAAGTCAGTTGCTTAACCCACCCAGGCGCCCCACGAGGGCCCTCCTTAATGTCCATCACCCACCACCTCCCTCCATCAACTCTCAGTTTATTCTCTGCAGTTAAGAATTTCTTAGGGGCGCCTGGCTGGCTCAGTCAGTAGAGCATGCGATTCTTGGTCTCAGGGTTGTGAGTTCAAGCCCCATGTTGGGCATGGAGTCTACTTAAAAAAAAAAAGTCTTTTATGGTTTGTGTCCTCTCTCCTTTTTTCCCCTTTCCCCTATGTTCATCTGTTTTGTTTCTTAAATTCCACATATGAGTGAAATCATATGGTGTTTGTCTTTCTCTGACTGACTTATGCTTGTCCAGCTTCTAGAGGCCACTCACATTCCTTGGTTCAAGGCCCCTTCCTCTACCTCCACAGCCGGCAATGGCAGGTCCCGTGCATCTCTCTGACCACAGAGAGAAATGGTTTCTGCTTTTGATCCTCTGATTCCACTGGGCCCACCTGTGTAATCTGGGACCCTCTCCCATCCAAACGTTCAAGGTGGGCTTTCTCTTACCCATAGCACAAACATCCTACCACTTTTGTTCCCTCAACCCCTTCCTCACCATTGTTCAGTCCAGTGCGATTTAAATGTCCTCCTCCTCTGAGAAGTCGGCCTTGACCTCCCCAGTCTGCATGGGTACAGCATCCTCCATCAGAACCCTGATCACTCTGGATGGTCATGTCCTGTTTTCTGTGGGGCCTGGAAGAGTGAAGCCCGGGACCATGGGGAGTCATAGGGGATGTCTGAGCTGGGGAGGGGCCTTATGTTAGACAGCCGAGGTAGGAAGTAGGCTGCAGGGGATGAGGCTGAGGCCAGTTCAGGGTGGAGAGAAAGGCATGAAAAGGGGACTCCCCAGAGAGGGCCAATGACTTGCTTTAGGTCACCCAGCACATGGCCTCTGGGTTGGGGAGATGTGCCAGGTCGGGGGGTGGGGCAGGAGGCTGCTGGCAATCACCCTCAGTTTCGAACCCACGCCAGGCTGACAATAACCCTTTGGTTTGCACAACCCAGCCTGGGGCGGCTGAGCCATGGCAGGGTCAGGTCTCGGCCAAGGTCACAATGTCCAGCTCTTGCACACCCTGGATGAGAACATAGGGTCCCATCCCTGCCCTATTCCCCAACCAGGGGAGAATCCCTTCACAGAGAGGTCAGGGACAGGCCAAGACAGCTGGGTGTCCTCCCTCAGTGCCACTAGGCAGGAACGTGGCCCTTGGCTACTGGTGGGGGCACATGGGTCAGGCTGAGCAGCTGAGATGGAGGAAGGGGTCTAGGCATGGCATATTCTGGTGGCAGATCTCGTGCATATGGAAGGTCTGTGTTGTGCGGTTGCAGGGATCTTTGGCTTCCACATCTGGGGTGGGGGAAGATGCAGGAATGGGAGGTGATGCGGTAGCATCATCAACCCCATGAGATACCCCATTGCTCTCAGTCTTTTTTATTTTCCTGAAAGCATTCACCACTCTTTGAAGTTATACATTAACTTGTTCATCTATGTATTTTGTTTCTATGGCCCCTACAAACCATGGGCTTTAAACTGATGACAAGACCAGGTCAGCCTTGGTCACCCGGGTACCCCAGCACCCCCCAACAGTCCTTGCCATAAGGAGATGGTCATTATTTCTTTCAAACAGAGAGGGGCTGAACAGGACCCATGAGCATTTGGAGAATGCCCTGACAATTTTGGGGGGGAGCCCCAAAGATAGGAGGGATGAACTCCAACATAGGAGGAGCATCTGGCTGCCCCAAGGCCCCAGTGGATTCAATTCTTTCCAGGGCCATTCTGATGTCTGATATCACTGTCATAAACTGTGGAAAGGCTGGGATTCTGGGTGGTCAAGGGCTCCAGATATATAGAGCAGAGAACCCGAGGAGAGGAAAAGACCCTAAGCCAGTAAGTGCTTTTCGATGGGGCCTGGGAGGACCATTTGCAAAGGTCTGGGAGGGGAGGAGGGGTTGGTGCCGTCTCCCAAAGGCCAAGCTCAGGGGCCACACTCTGGAAGTCTCTCGGAAGGCTCACTGCTGTCCCGACGCTGGGGCCATTTGTGGCTCTGGGTCTCCTGAAGCCGCACCCCGCACCCCGCCGCCTCCGCTGCCACCCAGCCCCGGCCCATCCCCACTCGCTCACACCCAGCCGAGCCCACTGGCTGCAGCGGCCAGGGGGAGTGCGCCGGGGGTGTGAGTGGGTGGATGCTGCTGGGGCTGAGGTCTCTGGAGTGTGGGGGCGCGTAGGGGCAGGGACGAGGTTAGGGGCCCAGATCACACTCGGGCCACATGAGCGACCGCTTGCAAACCACGACGTGATACACGGATCCGCAGACCCGCTCCCCGTGGGTCTCCAGTTAGCTCAGCCACAGCCCTCCGGCTGAAGACCCCCCCAAACTCACGGTGGGCCCCGGAACTCACACCCACCACTGGTCTGGCCCTCTCGCGCTGGCCACAGGGACACCTTCCCAAATTCTCGGGCTCCCAGGGCGGACCCCCGCTCCCCACCAGCTGCCCTCGGGGTGGCCAGGCCCAGCCTCTGCACACACCGTGCGCGACACTGCCTCGCGCCCCGCCCCGGCCCGGCCCCGCCCCGCCCGCAGCCAGCGGGACCTTTATAGGGAGCGCCCGGCCGCCGCGCGCTGGGAAGTCGGTGCCGCCGCCCTCCCAGCCGCCTGCCCGCCCGCCCGCCCGCCCGCCCGCCCGCCAGCCCGCGCGTCCGACGCGGGGGCCGCCGCCGTCTCTGCGTCCGCCATGCGCCCCGGGACGCCGGGGCCACTGTGGCCACTGCCCTGGGGGGCCCTGGCTTGGGCCGTGGGCTTCGTGGGCTCCGTGGGCTCGGGGGACCCCGCGCCCGGTGAGTGGGGCGGCCGGAAGGGGCGGGCGGGGTGGGCCACCCACGTGGGCCTGCCCGGAATGCGGGCCTTGGGGGAGATGTTGGGGGGCGCGGCGAGGGTGGCAGCTGGTGATCGGAGGCCTCCTCAGGTTCAATCTGGGAGGGCTTCAGGCTCCCCTCCCCCAGCCCCAAAGGGCCTGAAGGAGGGTCACCAGGAGGTCAGCAGAGCAGATGTGGCTCTCTTTCACAATTGTCATGAGTAGTAGTCACCATGACTGCTGACATTTATTGAGTGCTTAGTGTCCACCCTCCGTCAATCCATAATAATAGCCCAATAACGTGTGTACTCTCATCATGCCCATTTTCCAGATGGGGAAACTGAGGTGCAGGGTCACACAGCTTGTAAGTGGCAAACTCAGGATTCGAACCTGAACCATGTGAGTCCTGAAGCCCCAGAGAGGCAGGGCTGGGTGGCTGGACCCTGGACCTCCACCTGAGGTTTCAGATCTTCTCCAGGTTTGGCTTAGGCAGATGGATTGTTGGAATCCCATACCGGCCACTTGTTGGGGGCTGCCAGGCAAGGAATATCCCCACTCCCGGCCTCAGTTTCTCGTTTTGTAAGATGGGTGCCAAGGTGCTGGGCTCCCAGAGCTGGTCCCTGTAAGGCGCTCAAGACAGTGCCTGGGAACCAGTGAGCTCTCTGGGATGGGGGCCATGGCCACTCCTGCCCCCACTTAAGGGTGCAGAAAGGGAGGGCTATCAGCCTGCCTACCCCACCCAGCAGCCCCACCCCAGCCCTGCTCGAAGGGGAGAGCTGAGCCCCCTCCCCGAAGGCCGTGTCCCCAGGGAGATGGTGAGCTCATGCAAGGGGAATGTTCCCAAGTTGGAGTGAGTAAGAGGCGGGCCAGGCAAGGGGGGGCTGCCAGGCGAGGGGGGCTCTGTGTGCCCTCGGGCGCTGTCTAGACAGAGGGCAGAGGCGGAGAGGCGGCTCCAGGGCCCACTGACCCTGACATGTCCAGCTCTGGGTGTTTGACTGGTTGGGCAGGATGCCAGGCCTGGGCCTGGGGGCCTGGAGTGAGGGAAGGTGGGGAGAGCTTCCCACCATGAGTGGGGGTTGTAGCTCCTAGAGGATGAGGAATCCCAGAAGGATGGCAAAAGGATCCAGAGCTGAGCTGGGATGGGAGCATCCGTGCCGGTCTCTGCTCCTCCTTCCCAGGTTGGGAGCAAGTCATCCCCTCTGTAATTACTGAGCACCAACTGTATACATCCCCCAGGGCTGGGAGCCGGGTGTTGGGAGTGGCACAGGAGGGCACCTCTGGTGTGGTAGTCACTGCTCCCCTTGTCCACAGGGGGTGTCTGCTGGCTCCAGCAGGGCCGAGAGGCCACCTGCAGCCTGGTGCTGAAGACTGACGTCAGCCAAGCGGAGTGTTGTGCCTCCAGCAACATTGACACCGCTTGGTCCAACTTCACTCACCCGGGGAACAAGATCAGCCTTCTGGGCTTCCTGGGCCTTGTCCACTGCCTCCCCTGCAAAGGTGAGACCATGGGCATCAGCCACAGGCCAGGGTCACTGGGACAACTGAGAATGAGCTCCCCATCTCAGGGTATGCAGAAGGAGGTTGAGTGTTTGTGGAAGGAATCCAGGGTTCAGAGAGAGGCTGGGGACTTGAGGTTCCCAGGCCTCAGCCTCCATCTGTTGAGGATTTGGGAAGAAGCCTCCATCTGTTGAGGACTCCCCAGCTTGGTTTCTAGCCTCTAGGCCCTTGCTCATGCTGCGTGCTCTGCCTGGGTGACCTTTCCCACCTGCACGCCACCTGGGAGAAGTACACTCGACTCACACCTAACTCTGGGGAAGGTGGATTTTCCCAACTAGCCATTTGGGTTTGTGATCCCCACCCCCCCGCCCCAGTCAGTGTTCCAAACACTTAATCTGCCCATAACCACACAGATTCCAGGGATCTGTGCTGGGACCACAGATGCATGTTTAACAAGCATGTGCCTTCTGGACCATGTTCTGAGGAGTGTTCTCTGCTGCCTCCTTCATCGGACTAGGAACTCCTTGAGGCCAGAATGAATGAATGAATGAGCCAAGACATATTCTCTGCCTTGGAGAAGGGGCTGGGGACCCTCCCAGGCCTCTCTGGTCCGGGCCAAACCTGCAGGGGCCCAGAGGTGGTGTGGGGGCATGGCTTGAAGGAGGTGGGCATTAGTACCAGGGTGTTGGGGCATCATTAGGAGTTTGCCAGCTGGGGAAAGTATGGGATCGGGTCCTAGTGCGTGGGGCCAGGGCAGGGAGGAGGCTGGAGCTGAGGGCCAAGCTGAGAGCCCAGCTGGCCACTGGGATGTGATTAATCCCTGATCAGCCTGGCTGGGTGGTCTTGGACTCACTGCCATGTGCCCTGGCTCCCTCTAGAACCTCCTCTGGGTTCTGGGAGGAGGAAAGACTTCAAAAATTGCCCGGCCTGGGCATAAGGTCCAGGTCACACACGCACCCCCCCCACCCCACCCCCACCCCCGTCCCCAATCTCATCTGGCCTTGGGGAAGGCAACTCAGTTCTCCCATTTCCGTTCCAGCTTGTGAAGCCACCCAGGGGGAGTGTTTCCAGATGTGTGTGGGGGCAGGCAGCATGGGAGGTGCCCAGGTGCGGCCCACATGCCCTGGCAGGGGTGACATGGGGGCGCCAGCTCACCCGCTCATTTATGCTCATGCTCCGCCAGTCGGCCTCACCTTATGCACAGGGAAACTGAGGCTGAACTCAAGAGCTCGAGTCTGCCCTCCAGGCCCACAAGCAACAGAGCTGGGGGGGGGGTCCATCTGGAGACTGGCCTGAGTTTTTGTGCTGAGGATCCCTGGCTCTCCTCCGCTCACAGCTGTGACGGGCCCTCAGTTTCCCCCTTTTGTAAAATGCTGACAAAATGGCATCACCTCGTGGCGGAGTGGTTGGGAGATTGCAATGAGCCTGGGAGGGCCTGTAAGACGAGCAGCTCATTGATGGGTCTGGGTCTGGGTCTGGGTCTGATCTGCGTTTCCCAAGGTCTGGGGAGGGGGGAGGGGGGTGGGGGGTGGGAGGGAGACCCCAGAGAAAGAACTGCTCTGGTCAGACCTGTTTCCCTTCCTGAGAAATAGGGCTGAAGGGGCAGGGGTAACCCCTGATTCAGGGGGCTCGGGATGTGGGAAACCCCCTCCCCAGGAAATGAGCCTCAGGGCCTAGTGCCAACGCCCCGCCCTCCCCGACGCCTCCTCCGGGTTGGTCCTGGCAGGCAGACGCTGCTCGTCCTCCCCAGACGGGCGCATGGACGGGGTGGGGCCCCCCTCCGCTGACGCAGCCGGGCCCCCCGCCGGCCTTCCCTTCACGGGGCGTAAATCAGGGAACAGACGCCAGCCCGAGCGGGTGGCCCAGCTGCGGAGCGAGAGCGGGCCCGGGCCCTGGAAGCTCGTTCCTGAACCCCTAGATTCCGGGCAGACACCCCCCTTCCCGCTCACTCTGAGCCCCGCCTCCAGACAGAGCCCAGCCTCGACTCCCGGCCCAGCGGGCCCGGGGCTGATCTCGTCCCCAACGGATCCGGCACCCAGACTCCGAACCAGTCGCCCTCGCCCGTGCTCCCCGACTCCGGACCGCCCCCCACTCAGCGCGGCCTCTAGCCTCAGAACAGGGGGCGGGGGCGCCGTGGGCTCCGCGGACCTCCGGCCTCGGCCACGCGCCCCCCCCCCACGCGCGCGTGCCCTGTGTCCGCAGATTCGTGCGAGGGCGTGGAGTGCGGCCCCGGCAAGGCGTGCCGCATGCAGGGGGGCCGCCCGCGCTGCGAGTGCGCGCCCGACTGCGCGGGGCTCCCGGCGCGCCTGCAGGTCTGCGGCTCCGACGGCGCCACCTACCGCGACGAGTGCGAGCTGCGCGCCGCGCGCTGCCGCGGCCACCCGGACCTGCGCGTCATGTACCCGGGACGCTGCCGCAGTACGTGGGGGCGGGGCCTACCAACCAGGCTCCCGAGAGGGCGCCGCTGGATTGGGTCAGCTGTGGGGTCGGAATGAGGAGAAGCGGGGTGGGGTTTTGGAAAGGGAGGTCTGGGGCTCACGTGGGGTGAGAGATAGGGGTGCGTGACTCAGGGCGGGGCTTGCGGGTGCAGCCCGAGGGGCGGGGCCTGGGTGTGGACCGGGTGCGGGCGGGGCGCGCGGAAGAGGCGCGGCTTACGGCGCGGCCGGGGGCGGGGCCTGAGGGTGGGAGCCGCGGGACCGCGCCCCTGACCCGCCCCGGTGCCTCGCTCGCAGAGTCCTGCGCGCACGTCCTGTGCCCGCGGCCGCAGTCGTGCGTGGTGGACCAGACGGGCAGTGCCCACTGCGTGGTGTGCCGCGCGGCGCCCTGCCCCGCGCCCTCCAGCCCCGGCCAGGAGCTCTGCGGCAACAACAACGTCACCTACATGTCTTCGTGCCACCTCCGCCAGGCCACCTGCTTCCTGGGCCGCTCTATCGGCGTGCGCCACCCGGGCAGCTGTGCAGGTGCGGCGCGGAGCGGGGAGCAGCGGCGGGGTCTAGCGTCCCGCCCCTCTCCGCGCCCCCATTTCTCTTTTCGTCCCTCCCACTCTGTAGGCACCCCTGAGCCGTCAGATGCAGAGTCGGAGGAGGAGGAGGAGAACTTCGTGTGAGCCTGTGGGGCCGGCTTGGGCCTGGCGTTCAAGGCCTCCCCGTTTTATTTATTGCCACAGCCGAATCTAATTTATGTCCCACGGACGCTCCCCAGAGCCTGGACCAGGACCACCTGGGGGGGCCCGGGAGCCCCCTGACAATATCTTGGAAGGATTGTGGGGGAGGAGGCCTGGGAGTGTGGCTGGTGGGTAGGGCTCCCGCCGCAGGTTCCGTGCTGCCCAGGACGACCCCATGCTGCTTCTGCTCTAGGGGATAACTTAATTATCGCCACCACCGAGAGGGCTGGGAACTCACCCCTGCCGGCAATTAATGAAGGAAGCACCCCAGTCTTCCCGACTACAGACTGGGAGTGAGGAAGGGGTCCACGGCCTGGGTGTGTATAAATGAGCCTCAGAACCTACCCAGGCCTCAGATAGGCCAAGGAAGCAGCCACTGTCCCCAACCAGCTCAAGAACTCCAGGGTTTGCCTTCCCTCCTGCCCCCATTTCCCTAGTACGTCCTGTGGTGGCCCCTTAGAAAAGCCCAGCTTGTCCCCTGGAGTGGGTGAGGGGCTGTCTGTGTCTCCTGACACAGGCCTTGGGCCAGCATCAGCCCAGAGCGGGGCATTATGTCCAGTGGTGCCCAGTGCACTTAGGGCAGGACCCAGTGGGGCACAGGAGCCCCTGCTCACCCACTGGCCCGGGGTGGGGTATATGTGCCAGGACCCACTCTACCCTGCCTCCTGGAGCCACGTGTCTGAGCGGCACCCCTAGTTCTGGCTGCCCCATCCACAGGTGAGGTCCAGACCAAAGCCTCTCAGTCCCGTGAGACTTGCCCTGGCCAAGGCCCTAAGCCCAGTTCCAACTGGACCCTCCTCACCCACCAGCCGGCTCAGGAGTCTTGACACCAGCCAGATGCTGGCCTTGGGCCAAGTCCCTGCTTTCTCTCTGGGCTGTTGCTTGGTGTCCCTGCCCCGTGTCTGCATGTGGACCAGAGGGTCAGGCCACACGTGGGTGGCCCAGCAGGCAAGAGTCCAGCTCTGAGTTTGGGGGAGCCGCACAGGAGCGGTTGTGCTCCGCCTCTCCTAGCCCCTCAGAAGTGCCTTACCTGTGACCCTGAGAAGTGCCCTTGAGTAATGGGTTCACCCGAGCCCCCCGACAAGGCCATCTCCCCTAGCCTGGGGTCCTGCCTCACCAAAGAAATAAAGACTCCACTTTGGAGTATCCAAGCCTTGGTTTGCCTCTCTCTCTCTCTCTCTCTCTGAGCCTCTGTGCTGCCCCCCTTTGGTAGTGGGTCACCAGCCAGGGGCCTGGGGTGTTGTTAGGGTGGTGAGTGGGGGGAGACCCCTTCTGTCTCTGGGCCTCAGTGTCTACCTCTGGGCAGTGGGCAGCAGCCAGGGAGACAGCTGAGGACAGTAATGTGCGGAGCTGGGGGGGTGCGGGGAGAAAGCCTTTCTAGGGCAGGAGAAGGAAGAGGGGATCAAGATGGCTTAGGGCACCCCCAGGAATCCCCCTGAAGGCACCCCCAGGAGGCCTGGCCTAGAAGGGTTGGGGGTGTGATAATAGCAATAATACAATTAATGATAATACGACAATAACACCAGCTGGGACTTACCCAAACCTTGTGACAAGCCGGGCACCGTTTGTTGGAAGCACTTTTCAGAGAGTGAGAACAGACTGCACGTGGAGCCCGGCCAGCCTGAGGCCCCACCCTCTCCCGGCCTTGGCTTCCCCACCTATACGTGGGTGTGGTTAGCTGGAGGCTGAAGGAGTGCCACACGGGGGGCACTGTGTGGGCAAAGGCCAGGAGGCTGCGCTGGCTATGGGCTGTGGGTGGGTCAGTGCGGGGAGGGTGGTGAGGGGCCTGGGTCCTGAAGCAAGCGGCTCATCGTCACTCAGGGAGGCAGTGGCAAAGCCAGACCCTCGGCCACACCAAGGCACAAGAGAAGCTCGAAAGAACGTGGATGGACCCTGGAGATGAACCATCCTGTCTGGTTATTCAGTTAACATTTTATTTGGTCATTTTGGCCCTTTGGGTTTGGAACTGATGCCCTCTCCTACCCCACACCCCACCCCATACGTGCCAGGCTTCCCCGGGGCTTGGGGGGCCCGTGGATGACCTGCCCTGGCCATGGGATTTCCGGGGAAGGAGCTATTTGCATCGTTTGCCATCTCATTTGTATACCCAGTGCTGCTGTGGTTCCGGCAACTCCTGCAGGGACCTGGTGGTCCTGGGCAGGGGGCTGGGCCGGGGCCCTCGAACCACATCCCATATCCAGCTCACGAAGGCAGACACCTGCGTGTACACATCGGGGGTCTTGGGGTCGCCGCACCAGAGTCCAGAGAAGGAGACAAGGCCGTGGGCCCGGTTCCTGCACACCAGGGGCCCCCCAGAGTCCGCCTGGGGGTGGAGGGAAAGGCAAGTTCAGGCGTCCATCTCTGGGCCTCTTTCCCCGAAGGCGCTTCTATGTGCAAATCTGATCAGGACCCTGCCCTGCCTCGAAACCCTTCCATGGCTTCCTAGTGCTCTTCCAGCAAAAACGATACTTAACAGCCTTCAGGGGCTGTGAGCATCTAGCTCTCACCCACCTGTCTGTCCTCCGTTCCTTTCGTTTTGGCCCTACCAGCCTTCTGGGCTGTTCCTGAAGTAGAGCAAGCTTGCTCTAGTCTCTGGGCTTTTCCATATCCTTGAGACCTGTTACTGCCCCCTTTCAACACTGCTGGTATTGATATACAAGTCTGCAGTACTTTGTGCAGTAGGCGACCTGCACAGCTGTACATGGCAGCCCTGAGATGAGTCTCTGCCTGGCATGCCTTCCCTCAGATCTCCTCAAGACTCCTTCAAATCTCAGCTCAAAAGGTGCTCTCCTCAGAGAAGTCTCCCTGAATACTCACCCTAATATTCCTGCTTTCTCCCCTCCTCTCCCCTCCCCAGTCCTATCACCCTAACTATAATCTAAAATCAACTCTGACCCTATGAAGTAGGTACTATTAGTGTGGCAGTTTTACAGATGGAGAAAGGTCCAGAGAAGTGAGGTGACTTTTCCAAGGCCACACACCTGGGAAGTGGCACAGTCTGGATTTGGACCCACACAGCTGGACTCCAGAATCTCTGTTTTGAATCACTACACTCTGCCTGGAACAAAAAATCCTCCAGGTTGAGTTTCTCCCTCAGCATCAGGGCCAGGGCTGCCATTAGTCCATACAGGGTCTCAGGAGCAGAAACTCCTTGATCAAGATGTGTACTGCACCCCTACTGAACACCGCTTATAGATACACAAATCTGTAGCCCTTTGTGCAGTGCACAACCTGCACAGCTGTACATGACAGCCCTGTGACCTTGGAAAATTCTTTGTCCTTCCAGGGTCTCAGGTGAGGTCTCATCTGGTCTCAAAAGTGAGCTGGGGGGCGCCTGGGTGGCTCAGTTGGTTGGGCGACTGCCTTCGGCTCAGGTCATGATCCTGGAGTCCCGGGATCGAGTCCCACATCGGGCTCCCTGCTCAGCAGGGAGTCTGCTTCTCCCTCTGACCCTCCCCCCTCTCATGTGCTTGCTCTCTTCATTCTCTCTCTCTCAAATAAATAAATAAAATCTTTAAAAAAAAAAGTGAGCTGGGACTTAGTTCCCAAGACTCTGCCCATCTCCAGCCCTCTCTGTGGGCCTCAGTTTCCCCATACCATAGGCAGGCAGGGTGGAGACAAGTGTCTTACTGAGCAGAAGCCACGTCGCCGGTGGTCCCCACTTTGGGTGCAGAGCATGCCACGGTTCAGCTGGCCCCTCCAAGAGCTGTTGCAGATGTCCAGGCCCAGCACGCGGACCTCAGCCTCCATCAGCCCGGGCGGCAAGTCCTCAAAGTCAGATATGGAGCCCCAGCCAGCCACCTGGCACCGCGCCCCAGCCTTGAGTGGCCTGGCACCTCTCCGTGGCAGCTTCAGCAGCCCCACTGCAGGACCCAGGACAGCAGAGCGGTTCAGCTGCAGAGAGACTGCTGAGTTAAGGCTTACCCCCCGACCTCCTGCCTCGGTTTACCCATCATGACACCTGGTCTCTTCTTGGCCTCATGGAGAGAAATCAGTAGCAGCCATCGGGCCATCAGGAGGCCCTGCCCATCAGGCCTCACCCCCTCAGACCAGGGCTCTGGCCTCCCCTGCTGCCAGAAGTAAGTGTCCTTCTAACCAGCATCTCCCCAGCTTGTAAGCTCTCCCATGTCTCCCCATTGTGCTTGGGACAATACCGCTTGCCTCACCATTCAGCCCTCCCCTCCAGGCAGAATGAACTTACCGTCATTCCCTGGTCCCCCCACCCCTTCAGGCTGGAACACCTTTCCTATCCAGCCTTCAGGTCTCAGCTTAGATGTCACCTCCTCCAGGTGACAAAGCTCCCCTCTGAGACCAGATGAGACCTCACCTGAGACTAGACTCCCAGGGTAGGACAGAGCCTCCTCGGGGCTTCCATGTGCCCCTGTCAGGGCCAGTTTACTCAGCTGCCACCCTGTTGGACTGGAGGCTCTAAGGGGACCGGCCCTGGGGCTGTTTGTTCATGGCTATATCCCCAGTTCCCAGCACACAGCTGGTGCTCAAACAATGTTTATGGAACGAATGACCCAGGCCCCCAGTTTTGGTATTCACTCACTCCTTGTGTCCTTGGCCCTGCCCCGACCGTACCCCAGCCTCGGTTTCCCCAGCTGCATAATGGGATGGGTGAGCTGTGGCTTCCAGGTTTTGGGGTTTCACAGATGAGCAAAATCCACATGTGAGCTTTGGCCACTGACACTTGCTGCGCCCTTCTAATTGTGCCGAGAGAACATGGCACCCCAAGCCCTCCTGTTCCCAGGGGCCTGTTTCTGTCATGTGGAATGTCCCTCTGCTTTGGACATTCCCCTTTTCTCCACATTTGGAGAGCAGGTTTGAGGTGTTTTCTCATTAAAACGGAGGTCCTGGGATGCATGGAATTGAATTTGGGGCACCTGAGTGGGAGATGTGGGGGGTGCCCCCCAAGCAGGAGGGGCCGTGGGGGGTCCAAATGGATGCACCCTGTGTGAGCAGGGAGGGAAGCTCACATTTATGGGAAGAGCTGCTTCCTGCGCAGAAAACCCACAAAGGGCCTGGGGAGCAGGGACTGGAGTATCTGATGCCCTAGGGTCTCATCTGTTCTGAACATCGAGGCCTGCTGTGCGCCATAAATGGCCACAGGAGATAAAAATGTCGCCCTGTCATCCCAGTCTGGAGAGGAGGCAGTGAACAATGGTGAAGAAGCAAATGTTTTCAGCAGTGCTGGACCCAGGATAGGTGGGCCAGAGGGAAGGGATGGGGAGACGGCGGGGGGTGGGGCAGCTTGCAGAGGGGGCCTCCTGAGAAGGGAACATTTGAGCGAAGACTTGAGAGAGTTGGGGGAGGGAGAAAGCCAGGCGGTGTCTGTGGGAGTGTGTCCTGGAGCAAGCCACAGCCAGTGCAAAGGCCCAGGGGTTCGAGCATGCCGGAATGCTGACAGCTCAGTCGGCCCTGAGTCGGGGGCTGAGGGGAGAGTGTGGGAGGCACGGAGGGCAGAGGAGAGACGTGACCTGACTTGGGTGCTCACGGGACCCTTCCAGCTGCTTTTCAAACATGTCAGTCAGGCCGTCATGAGGTGGCCACGGACAGCCCAGACCTGCCTGCATCCAGTGTCCCCCCCGCCCCCAGCTCACCTTCAGCAGACAGATGTCATTGGCATGGGTGGTGGGCTGGTAGTCCGGGTGCCTGATGAGAGCCGAGATGCCAAACACCTGCTGTGTCGGCTCTGGAGCATGCAGGACGTGAGCCCCCAGCACCACCAGGCCCGTTCGGGGGTCCCTGCAGGGGGAGGGGGGCTTGAGAGCAAGACTGGGGCCTCGGTCTCCCCCGTCTGCAGAATGGGGGTGTGGCAGCCCGTGTGATCCTGGCGAGAGCCCTGTGATCATAATCATGTGTATCTGCATTCCCGCTTCAATTATGGGATTTACCCAGATCGTCAGAACATTAATGTTAATCAGTATTATAACAAGGTACTTCGGACGGACGTAATGCTTGCTATATTTCTTATAATTCCCACCTCAGTTGTGACAGTACCTCCGACACTTTCAATATTAACGTCAGTGGTTGTTTAACAAGGTATTCGGGATGGACGCAGGGCTGCGCTCCTCACGCACCAAGCCCCCCCCCCACCTGCCGTCAGGTAAGCCGCCCCTGCCGAGGACGTGGGGGCTGGAGCAGGCCCCAGCGTGGGCTCACCTGTGGCTGAAGCAGTGGGCCGCGGAGACCACCCAGCGGGCACGGAGCAGGAAGCCTCCACAGTGGTGCTGGCCCTCAAATTTCACAGACGCCATGTAAGGCCGGGAATGGGGCGTCACCTCCTGGCCCCCGATGATCCGGGCACCCCAGGAGCCTGCGGGCAGGGCGGGACTGCGTCAGGATGGGGCAGGAAGAAGGGTGGTGGGAACGGACGGCTCAGGCACCTGCTGGGGCGGGGGTCGGGTGGGGGCCAGCAGGTCGAGATGGGCTGGAGGCGAGGAGCCCAGGGAAGGTCTCCGAGTGTGTGCTGGGAGGAGTCTGGACCCCAGAAAACCCGGCGACAAGCAGGGCAACGACCCAGAGGGCTGAGTAGCCACACAGGCCGGGGGCTCTCACCTGTGGGCCTCATGGGCAGTGTGAGGACCACGGTCAGCAGCAGCAGCAGCTCCCTGGCCCCAGGCCCCATGGCTGTCACAGGCTGGTGGCTCCCTCCAGAGCTCAGCAGGACACGGCCCCCACCCTCACCCAACGGCCCGGGAAGGGGAAACCTGGCTGTGGCCTGTGGTCGGAGGTCGGCCTGGCCCAGCCAGCAACGCCCAGTTCTGCACTGGAGCTTCCGAGAAATCTGATGACTCCCCTGCCACAGGAAGAGTGGGCGGCTCAGGGGCTGCCTGCCTGGGGCAAAGCCCGGCTCTGGGGAGCCCTGTGACCCCAGCAGTCACTTACCCTCTCTGGGCCTCAGTTTACCCAGCATCTGCCCACGGCACGTATGCAGGGAGCTTCCTGCAGCACCCAGTACACGGGCGACAGGCATAGGGCCCTCGGCTGCCTCCTGAGGGGTGTAGGTGCCGGCTCTCTGGCTGAACGGGGTCTGGCCCCAATGCCGCCTGTCCCCCATCTGCAGCCCCAGCACAGACCTCAGGGCTGTGAGGACAGTAAGATGGGCCTGTGACTGTTGCTGCCTTGGTTGCATTTATCGAGTGCTGACTGTGTACCAGCCTCTGGCAGGAGCCAGAGGCAAGAGCGGGACAGTGACACAGCGCCCCCCCCCCATGGTGCTGATGTTCTGCAGGGTCACGGGGTGTAGGTCTGGTGATCTGGGGTCATGGCTGATGCACAGTTCTGGTGACTAGAGAACACAGAGACGGACAGGGGTCACTCAGGCCCGTGAGGCAGAGGGTTCTGCGGGCTCGGGAGCAACGTGCGAGCGGCAGGGCCTGGGGGAGCCTCCGGGACACACGTCCCCTTGCAGAGGCTCTGCTGAGACCAAAGCCCTCGCCCTGCCCCACCCACTGGTACCGCTCAGCATGTGCCCGACCCAGGACACAGAGGTGGAGACGTGGCGTGGGCGTCTGCAGAGCCGGGCTCCCCGCCCAGTGTGGAGGACCCGACAGAAGAGGGTGGCTGGGTGTCGGGGTGGGGAAGCTGCGGCACGGGGCCAGTGTTTCCACCTGGAGGGTGGGGCTGCAGGGTGCCAGGCTCACGCTGCACACGCCTCACAGTACCGGGGGCAGGTGGAGGTGCAGAGCCCATCTCCCAGGACGGCCCCTCGCCAGGTGGACGTCGGGGCCCAGACGAGCGTGGATGCGCGCTGCTGGGGGGTCATCGCAGCCTGAGGTGCTGTGCCAGCTGGTCACCTGGCATAGCAACGCTGGGCACGCATGGGGGGCGGTGTCCAGCCTGGCAAGGGTGTGGGCCAGGTAGAGAGGAGAACTGATGGGGGCTGGAGGTGGGGAGAGACCCCCGGGGGCAGAGAGGGAGGGAGGGAGGGAGGGATAAGAGCAGGAATGGTGGCACTGAGGAGGAGGCACGTGGCCGCAGCGCACTCCGGGCTTTGTTCTGAGCCCCTCTCTGAGGGAGGGCTCGTGCATCCTCCCTCCAAGGTGCCCTTCCCAAGTCCGCCTGCCCGGCCCCCTTCAGGCGCTGGAGGTGGTGGCCGTCCAGCCTGCACGGTGTCAGGACCCTGCCGAGGGTTCAGGTGTACATGTGAACCCCCACGACTGCACCGAGGGTGCTGACGTTCCTGCGTTGGGAGGTGTGGGGACGGGGCTCTAAGGCTTGAGCACCCCAGACCTGCAACCCACCCCCAGCCCCTCTCTTTGGCCCCGGCCACTCACCTGGCCACCTCGCAGTGCGTGGCCATATGCAGCACGGCCGGGAAGATGTCCTCACCAGCTGCAGGGATGCCATGAAGGGCCTCGGTGGGCATCACCTCACAGCCCCCCACAACCCCACCTCCCAGGGTCCTACAGGGCAGAGCCATATGAGTGAGGAGCCGCGACCACACCCCCAAATGCCGCCTAGCCTCCCACTTGCCTGGCATGTCCAGTGTGACATGCCACCACACACCGATTCTCTGACAGTTCTGGGCTCAGAAGTACAGAATGGAGGGCTGGTGTCCCCTCGTCCCCCCGCGGCCCCCCTCCATCCTCACCGCCAGCAGCGTGGGGTCTGCCCATCTCTGGGACTCCCACCCTCTGCTTCCCCCTCGTGAGGGCCTCGTGAGGACGCCGGGCCCCCCGGGAACCCAGGGTCACCCCCTCTGCCACGTGAGGGGACATGTCCCAGGTCCCAGGACCAGGACAGGGAGGTCTTTGGGGCCATGTTTAGCCCACCCGAGTTCCATATCTCCTGAGATTGCTGTGTGTCATCATCCCCATTTGACAGTTGAGGGATGAGGCCCAGAGTCTTTTTTTTTTTTTTTTTTTTTTTTTTTTAAAGATTTTATTTATTTATTTGAGAGAGAGAGAATGAGAGAGAGCACATGAGAGGGGGGAGGGTCAGAGGGAGAAGCAGACTCCCCGCCGAGCAGGGAGCCCGATGCGGGACTCGATCCAGGGACTCCAGGATCATGACCCGAGCCGAAGGCAGTCGCTCAACCAACTGAGCCACCCAGGCGCCCCAAGTCTTTTTTTTGTTTTTAAAGATTTTATTTATTTATTCATGAGAGACAGAGAGAGGGAGAGGCAGAGGGAGAAGCAGGCTCCCAAGGAGCAGGGAGCCCGACGCGGGGCTCGATCCCAGGACCCCGGGACCATGCCCTGAGCCGAAGGCAGATGCCCAACCGACCGAGCCACCCAGGCGCCCGAGGCCCAGAGTCTTAAAGGTAGCAGGGCAGGGGACGACAGGTGGGCTCGGGGGAGCCGGATTTTAAGCCCGGTGAGGCCAACCGATCCGGTAACAAGTGAATGTCATTCGAAGCTCCTGTGTCTGTGGTGACAGGGCAGGGCTGTGGGAGGGGCCAGCACAACGCTGAGAACCTGCGGGGAAGAAACCCCAGGGTCCATGCGGTAGCCCTCTCCGCTCGGGTCGGACCCCATGTGGCCACCCAGAGCCCAGCTGCCTCGGGCAGGGGATGTTTCTTCGGGGGACGATTTGGGGGCTCTGTCTGCTGTGGACCACTGGGGCTGTCCCAGACCACACGCCCCTGGGGGGCTGGCGTAAGTGTTCCCCAAGCTGCAGGGGGGGTGTCCCAGAGCCCCCTGGGGAATCAGCGTTGTTTCTATCCCTGTGACTGATGGAGAAGCTGATACACAGAGAGGGTAAGTGGCTTGCCCAGGGTTGCACAGCAAGGGAACGATGAGGCCAGCATTGCTGCCTCTGCCAAAGGCTGATTCTGCCCACAGCCAAGCCCATTTCCTTCCCATCCAGGGAATGCTTGTGAAACCACTAACGGTCCTTCTTGGTCGCAAACAACCAAGCTCCCCAAAGCTCCGTGGAACGGGCGGGGGGTCCCCGTTTCCATTTCCCAAACTGAGGCCCAGAGAGGGGAGCCTGACTTGTCTGGGCTGCACAGCGAAGGGTCTGAAACCGAGAGCTCGGGACCTGAGTACTTGAAGGGTGTTCCCATGGAGGATTTGGGTGGCTTTCCCAGTCGGAGGGGACTCAGCCACGGGGTGGTGGTGGTGGTGTCAGTGATGGTGATAGGTCCCTCTGCTGAACATTTACTTTTGTTATTGATTTGTGGGAGCTCTTTATATGTCAAGGAGTTTAACTCAGGGCCAGATGAATTTCTTTTTCCGAGCAACTATCAGGTGTAGAGGACACAGGCTCCCCTCACCTGTGAAGCCTGGGGCTCCCAGGGCCATGGCACAGACCAGGAAGACAGCGGGGGTCATGGCTCCTGGCACGCGGCTCCGTGCCGGGCCTGACCTGCGGTTCGGGGCCATGAAGCTGGGGAGGGGGTGCTCTGGAGCCTCTTGCATCTGGCTCACCCCTTCCTGGCCCCTTTAGGGGGCTTGTGACATTTGAAGTTATAGCACCAAGAGTTCCGGAGGGGCTGGCCCAGGTGGGGGTGCAGGGGGCCCGGTGGGAGCCTCCAGGCCCGTCTCAGCAGGCTCACCCCACCACTGTGTGTAAAGAAGATAACAGCGAGAACCACGATTGTCATCACTGTTGACTCTCGGTTCCCTCACCCTGACACACATCACCTCCTGTTCTGACCCACAACCCAGGGCTGTTGTCACCTCCACACGACAAATGGAGAAACTGAGGCACAGCAGAGCACAGTGATCGTCCTGGGTCACTCCTCGAGCCCTGCAGGCTCCCACAGATGCTTGCTGAGTAACCACTGGGAGTTGGGCCCCAGGGCCACGAGATGAACAGCCGCTGGTGCAGGAACGGCAGTTCCAGGGTATTTATCCGGGTCCCCTCGGACCCAGCCCTGAGGGGGGTATACATCTGCGTTCATCACTCAGCCCGGAGCCAGTATGCAGTTGGTGCTCAGTCTGTGCCCAGCCCCGTACCACAGCCAGAGTGGCAGGAGAGGTGGGGGAGTGTATCAGGAGCCACTGGGCATTGGAGAAAAGCTCCAAAGCTTCCCGGAAGACCGCAGCTACGGCATTGGAGCCCAGGGACCCCGCTGCCCGGGCCTGTGACCTGGCCCCTGAGAGCCTCGGCCGCTCAGCCGCTCAGCGGAAGAAGGGCCATAGCGCGCTGAGGCTCAGGATCAGGAGATGCTTAGGACAGGCTCCGGCCTCGGCAGCATCCCTCGTTTCGTTTAACCCACACATTTTATTTCTCTCACGTGATTTAATGAGCGTTCCAAGGAAATCACTTCTCATTTCTTGAAGAGGGCGACGGGCTGCCTCAGGAGTAAACACAGCCCCCCACCCCCCAGTGACGTCCTGTATCCCACGAGCGCCTCTCCGGACTCCAGGCCCTGGTGAGTGTGGGGCTGCCGTGCACCTGCCTGCCTCTCATAGGCTCTCCTGGCCCCGCACCCAGAGGCCTGGCAGAGAGCTGAGGAGGGCGTGGGCAGGAGTGGGCGCCACGCACATGGGACCCAGTGGGTAAACTGAGGCTGGGGGCCCAGAGCCCCATCACCTCTGCCCCCCTTGTCTGCCCTCACGGCTGCAGGTTTCCTCCTGGGGAGGGCTTTGGGGGAAGCAGTTTGGCCCCAACTGGGGTCCCCAGAGCCACCCCCACATCTGGGGAACAGGTGACTCTGGGGCATCTCTGAGAGTATCAGAGAGGGGTCGGCAAGAGGCTGGGTGCCCGGGGCGTCCCTTGCAGAGTCCCCATGTGCCCATCTGCACACGGCACTGGCGCCGTCCTCCCCACGGGGGAAGTCAAAGTGGATCCTGGGAGATAGGAAACCACTCATCCCGTGGGTGTTTATTGAGCACCTGCTGTGTGTGCTGGGAATGCAGACAAGTCCGTGCCCAGGTGGACCAGGTAGATGACATCATCTGCCAAAAGTATTAAGTGGTACAAGGGTGGCCAGAGAAGGACAGGGAAGGGGATAGGGCTTTAAAACAGGGAAACGGAGGAGACCCAGTAACAATGGGCAAGCCGGGAAGGCGCTCCTGGGGGCGGGCACAGCGTGTGCTGACACGGGATGTCTGGATGTGGGGTGGGGGAGGTGAAGGGAGGGCCAGGCTTGGCAGGGCTCAGCTGGACCGGGGAGCGAGGCTGCAGGGCCCTGGGGAGCCACAGCAGGTGTCTGACGGGGACAGGTTAGGGCAGAGCTCTGGAGTGCACCGAGGAAGCAGGCAGACGCGGGAAGCTGCGGGGCTTGGGGCGGGGCGGCACGGACACAAGGCCTGAGCTGGGGTCAGAGCTGGGGGAGGTGAGGGCGTCTTGGACTCAGGCACAGGGGAGGAGGGGGCTTTGGGGGTGAGAGCCCCCTGAAGTCCCAGGGCCCCAGAGGATGTCCAGGGGCGACAGGAGCTCAGGGCAGGGCAGGGGGTGCTGGGCGGAGCCCCGGGGCTGGCCACGCCCAGCACAAGCAGGGGTGGCCAAGGAAAGGGGAGAGGGGAGAATGCCGTCATGGAAACCATGGGTGCACGCGACCCAGACTGGGATGGGGGCTGCAGGGCACTGAGCAGAGAGGAGGGGAGATGGGTGACCTGTCCATGTCTCAGGGAGAAAGTTCAGCTCTGGTCCCCTGTACGCCCCGCCCTGGCACACCTCCCGGCCCTTGCCTGACACTTCTGCCACCTGGGATGCCTGCCCACCATCTCTGCCCCACCCCCTGTCCCGGTCTCCTGTGGCCCACCTCCAGGCTGGTCCCCTGGAACACACCTGAGACTGTGGGTGCTGGAGTCCGTGTTCTGGGACCCTGAGAGGACTTTGCTTTTGACCTGAGGGAGGCGGGCGCCCTGGGAAGTTCAGGGTGGGGAAGGGACCAGAATATGGGGAGGGGGACCATTGCTCCCATCAGCCCCTCCCATCAATACGCTCTCCACCTCTCCCTCCTGTTCTTGCACAAAACTCAAAACTCGCGTCATTTCTTTAGCAGACCAAAAACACCCTGTCTCCAAGGACGAGGCTTCGGCGTCCCCCACACCTAACAGGGCACAGTAGGTGCTGGAGGAATCTATGCGGGCTTAACGGACTTGGAGGCGGAGGGGCAGTGATGAAACCACTCCCAGCCCGCTTTTGCTGAGCGCCTAGTGCAGGGTCAGATCTGGGCCCGCAGCACCTGCTTTAAAGTTTTATTGGCACTCAGCCACACGGATGCATTTGTGTATTGCTGCTTGGACACTGCAATGGCAGAGCTGATTCCTTGCGACAGAGATCGTCTGGCCCGCAATGCCAAAAATATTTACTATCTGGCCCTCTACAGAAAAGTGCCAAACCCTGAGCTTGTGTGCTGGGCACTCTTCCAAGCCTTTCTGTATATTCACTCCATTAACCCTCCAGCAGCCCTAGGAGGTGGGGTAGGTAAGCCCAGAGAGGTTAAGAAACGGACCCAGGGTCACACAGGCTGTGTGGAGCTGAGCTGTCACTCAACCCAGGGCTCCTGATACTTCTCGGGGCTTTTCCGTTTGTTCTAGGCTTGCGATTTCACCTCACCATGCTAATGCTGAAGGAGTACACACGCACTGTAAAGAGGGAGAGACAAAGACCCTCCCCATTGAAGGCTCATTCCAGGTTATTTCCCGCTACACACACAGCCCTTTATTGACCACCTGCTGAGTGGGGGGAAGACTCTACTCCCCCCCACTGCAGACCCCATATGTGTTCAGGGCCAGGGGCTAGTGTCCTCATAAGAACCCGGGAGGTCAGGGCCATAGTCTGCGTGTTGGTGGGGACAGGACCTGCCTCCCTCCCAGCCCGTGGGGTCCACCTGGTGACGCAGCATGTAGGACTCAGGAGACTACAAGGAGCCAGGGCGGCAGAAGAGCATTTGGTTGCCTCTTTCATCTGACTGTGCCTGCTCCCCACATCATCCTGCCCAGGACTCCCCAGGCTGTGGAGCCCCACCGCTGCCTCAGGCTGGGCCTCACACTGAACCCCAACATGGGTGTCCAGATGCCCACCCAATGTCGCCCTGTCATCCCTCCAACCCTGTCTGTGTCATCGTGTCCTTCCGGGGGCTCCCCAGGAGACAAGGGGCCTCTAATACCTGTCATCCCACATCCCATCTGGTGGCAGTCCTGCTGGCTCCCCTTTCAAGATCCGCCCAGAATCCACCTGCCTCCCAGCCTGGTCCAGCCTCCACCCTGTCCCTGGGGGTCCTCTTCTCAGCCTCCAAGCCTCCCCCCACTTTGCTGTCCTTACTCCACTGGCAGCGGGAAGACCTTCACAAAAATAAAACAGGCTGACCCCTCTCCTGCTCCAAACTCTGCTATGGCTCCCCAGTGCCCTCAGACAAAGCCTGCCTTCTGTGGGCTCTCTCCACTGCCCCTTCACTCACTCTGGCCGCAGGGGCCTGCAGTGTGGCCACGGGAGCTGTGGGGCGGATTAAATGTATCAGCCCTCCTCCAAACACAGGACCGGGCCCCGGGCTCAGCAAATGCGGTGTTTTTATTATTCCTCCTCAAAGAGGTCCGGCTCAGTCCCACTGCCAGACCTTTGCACTGGCAAGCGCCCTCCCCCTGGACGCTCTTCTTCAAGATGGGCCCATAAACGGCTTCTCCCGGACCTTCAGGTTGTCAGGTTGCAGCAGCCTCCTGGACAGCCCCTCCCCGGCTCCCAGCCGTCCTTCGCTCCGGCTGCGTGTCCCCCTCCGCGCCCCCTCCTCACCCCGAGCTGGTCAGGGGGGACCTCGCCTCGGCAGGGCGGGAGCGGCGGCCGCTCTGGGACGTGGGATTC
>NC_058403.1:214318747-214335548 GCF_002201575.2 Neomonachus schauinslandi | reverse complement strand
TGGTGGGCTGCCTGTGCTGAGGCCAGCAGGTACCTTGCTTTGGGCCAGGTCCCCACCCTGGCCGAAGGCCTGGACATGGAGTTCCAGCCAGCCCACCAGGCCCGGCTCCTCCTACCCTTCCCACTGGGTGTGTTTTCTGGGCCGACAACTCTCCTCCAGGGATTCACCCGTGACCCGCCACACCCTCAGCTGGGTGGGAGCTGCTGCCTCCCGCCCTCCCCAGGAAGACGACACCCGATGTCCTCTGCTTTTGAAAACCCAGACAAAGGCCCAGTCTGCTCCCCCACCTGGCCCCGGGAGCCCAGCCAGGGGCTCAGGGGAGCCAGGGCCCGGATGTGTCTGCACTAGGTTCCCCGACTTGTTTATCTGCTCTGCTCCCCAGGCCCAAGGGGAGCCTCTGGGCCTCCTGACAGCAGACCCTGAGCAGAGTGTGGCTGTGGGGAAGGGGCTGCCTCAGGGGACGAGGGGTGAAAACCAAGGAAAATGTCCACCCAGAGCAGAAGAATGAGGGGATATTCTGGTCGGATCCTGTTGTTTCCTTTCCTGCTATCTGTTTCATTCTCGACGGTGATACTGAGGCCCAGAGAGGGGCAGACTCTGCCCCAAAGTCACACAGCACAGGGAGGGCCCCTGAGTGCTGCTGCCCTGCCCTTGTGCCTTTTGGTTGGATATGGTGCCATGGGTCCTGCATTGGGTGGATCACTTTTTTCTGGATGCAGACGGGGGCAGGGACTTGGCATTCACTGGCCCAAATAGCCATGAGAGAAAGCCTCTGTCTGTGTGCTTGGGCTGACGATGGGTGGGGAGTGGCTGCATCTGGTGCCATCCCGATGGAGCACCTGCCCCTCATTCTCTCACTCATGCTCCTTTTCCAGGGGGCAGAGCAGGCTCGAGGCATGGAGGCAGCAGCCGCGAGGACTGAGCCCCTCATTCCTTTTCCATGGATTTTGCCATCAGAGTCACAAGAGATGGTTGTGGCTTATGGTGACGCTGGCGAGTTTCTTTTAAAAACAAACTTAAGAGGGCGCCTGGGTGGCTCAGTCGGTTGGGCGACTGCCTTCGGCTCGGGTCACGATCCTGGAGTTCCCGGGATCGGGTCCTGCGTCGGGCTCCCTGCTCGGCGGGGAGTCTGCTTCTCCCTCTGACCCTCCCCCCTCTCCTGCTCTATCTCATTCTCTTTCTCAAATAAATAAATAAATAATCTTTTAAAATAAACTTAAGAATTTCACAAAATTTTGTTAATTTAAATATTAAAGATTAAATTAGTTTTTGTTAATTTAAAAATTTGAGGATTTAACAATTGTTTTAAAGATTTTATTTATTTGAGAGAGAGTGAGCACATGAATGCAAGTGGGGGGAAGAGTAGAGGGAGAAGGACAAGCAGACTCCACACTGAGCCCGGAGCCCAACGTGGGGCTCAGTCCCAGGACCCTGGGATCATGACCTGAGCCAAATTCAGAGTCGGACACTTCACCTACTGAGCCACCCAGGCGTCCCTTAACAACCATTCTTGAGTAACTCCAGGAAGGCAGAGGGCAGGATGGCTGATGCTGCTGAGGTGGGCCGGAATGGCAGACTCTCCTGGGAGCGTCTCGGGCCCCGGGTGGGACTCCTGCTCTGGGGAGGATTTGCCGTGTTGTCCAGGGTGAAGGGCAGCTACCCTGGGAGCCTCAAGGTCTGGCTGGTAAACTAAGGCTAGGTTAGCTCGGAGCAGCCTTTCTCAGATGCTCAAACTCCTGTCCTCCTGTCCTCAAGGCTCAGACCTTGGGACCGGAGCAGGAGAGCACATTCCTTCCCAGATCCGTTCCCCTACCTCCCTCAGGCCTGGACATCCTCCAGAAGGTCTCACCTGGGTGCAAAATGGGTCCTTAACGCCTCTTTCATACTTGCTAATCTTCCTGTTTAATGAGAGCTTGAGCCAGTTAAAAGGCAACACTGTCCTGTGATAATTGAACCTAGAACAAGCTTTTATTCTCATTGTATCTGTTTTGGAATGTTTTTACACTGATGTTTGTGCAAGCGCCTTCTGCTTCTCAGGCTTGGTAACAATGTAGCATTTCCTTCTGAGACAAGGGGGATTCACTGGAACAGCCAGTGGATTTGAAGGGAAAGAACGTTCCAATTGTAGTGGAGGTTGTGGCCGGAACACGGGAAGGTGGTTAACATTTACTAAGCACCTGCTGTGTGCCAGGCCCTGTTCTGAGTGCTTCGTCTGTGTGAACTTGCTGGATCTTTACAGCAGCCCTGCAGGGTGGGGAAACTGAGGTAGAGAGAGGTGACCTTGACACACCTGGGGCCACACAGCTGGTATATATATGCTTCTGGGTCCTTTCACCTGCCAGGGTGGGGGAGGGTGTCTTTGCACCTTCCTGTGTCCCACGGGGCTATGGTCTGGGCATGGGGGGGTGGTCCTAGGTATCCTGACATTGGCTTTTCACCCTGGTTTGTCTCCTCGGCTGCACGGAAGGTGGCTTTGGCCCCTAAAAGCATCTACCTTGTGCCTTCACCCCCCAGGGACCCCTTCAGTGTCTGCTGATTTGGGAGTGGGGCATGGACAGGTGGAGTCCTGACCCCTCCATGAGACTTGAGCGTGTCATTCACTTTCCTTGGAAGATCTGGTGAATGGGGACATGAGCGCACCCAGCCCCCTCCCGGGTGGGATGCAGCTCAAGGACGGGGCGGGTGCTGTATAGTCTTGACTCCATACGTACCACATGGGCAGGAATTCTTCTCCAGCCCCATGGTGAGATCCATCTTCAAGGGTCTCAGATGTTGGTGCTGGAAAATGGGTTGATGTTCTTTAAAAATATCATATCACCTGTTTCCAGGTCTGAGACCCTATCTCCTACCACCCTTCTGCATTCAGGAAAGCTATCCTCAGTTCATTTACGTAACACTCCCTGCTGACCCTCCTAGCCTTGTGTAGGATCAGGGCCCTGAAGGAGCCCATGGAGGGTCTTCTCTGTGGTGTGGGGAAGGTTTCCTGGTCCATCCCTTCACAGACCTTTTCTATGAAAGATATTTAAAGGTGTACCTAGGGGTGCCTAGGTGGTTCAGCCGGATAAGCGTCCAACTCTTGGTTTCGGCTCAGGTCCTGATCTCAGGGTCGTGAGATCAAGCCTGGAGTCAGCCTCGCACTCAGTGCAGAGTCTGCTTGAGATTCTCTCTTCCTCTCCCTCTGCTCCTCCCCACCCCCCGCTTGCACGCATGCACGCTTTCTCTAATAAATACATGTTTAGTACATGTTTAAAAATAAATAAATAAAGGTGTACATAGATGGGCAGAAGGGCATGCCTGGCAGAGGGACTGGCATGTGCAAAGGCTCGGAGTACCCAGCAGGGCAGCCACGGATGGTATCCAAGCAGGAGAGGGGTGAGGTTCTGACCCAGGCATAAGAAAGAGGCTCTGGGGGCTGAGGAGCAAGTCAGGGCTCAGTGTGGACAGTTATTGTGGGGGCAGCTTGGAGAGAAGTGCCAGGGCTGTGGGGGGAGACCCCGTATCTGGGAGGCAGAGACCTGACTTCAGAAGGCTGTGGCGGTCAGAGCTGCCCACAGGTCAGGGCGAGACGGCGCTGTCCCTGGATGCACAGGGAGGGTGCTTTGGCCAGGCTGCAAAGGGACCTCACGCAGCATGGGATGGCGGAGTGCAGGTCTTGGTGTCTGAGGAGTGTGGCGTCGGGCTGAGGTGTCTGTCTTCTGCTCAAGGGTTCAAAGCAGGAACTCAGGGACCATCTGAGTCCATCATGGGGACAGTCTGGATCGGGCTGGGAATTCAGAGGGGAGCCCAAGCCAGGCCTTGTGGTGGGAAAGACAGGCAGGAATCAGAGTGAGTGGGGGTCACTGCATGGACGAAGGGGTAGTGGGGGGATGGGAGCCCAGCCTGGGTGAGCAGAGGGTGAGTGTTAGGGGGCAGCACTGTGGGGCTTTGAAGGCCAAGTGAGGGGCAGGGGCTTGGCAGGGGGACTTCTGGTAACATCAGTCACAGAGTGAGAAGGCACTGCCCCAGTTGGTTTGTGCTCAAACCCTCCTGACCAGGGGGAGTTCAGGACAGGGCCAGCAGGATCTTATGATGCCCCATGGGGTGGGCTGGACCCCGGCACTGGCCCCAGCCCAGCCCTTGGTGAGAGGGTCCACGTTTCTGTTGTACGGATGTATGTGTATATTCTTACCACCTTAATTGAGATGCAATTCACTCACCACACAATCCACCTGTTGGAAGTATATAATTCAGGATGTTCACATAGTTGTACAACCATCATCTCTGTCTAGTTCCAGAACATTCCATGAGCCCAAAAGGAAACTCGTCCCCATTAGCTGTCCCTACCCCCCCCTTCCCCAGCCCCTGGCCCCCACAAGCCCCCTTCCCGTCCGTGGATGAGCCCATTCTGGATGTGTCACACACGTGGACTCACACCCCGTGTGGCCTTCTGTGTCTGGTTCTCTCCCTGAGCATCGTGGGCTTGGGGTCCGTCCCCGGGGCAGCGCGTGTGGGCGCCTGGCTCCTGTCGGCGGCCGAGGGACGCTCCGGTGCGTGGCGGACCGTGTGTTTATCTGTACATCCGTTAATGGATACTGGGGTTGTTTTATACGTTAATTGTATAGTCACTTCTGAGGTGGTTGGGGCTTGTCCCTTGTCCTCTTTTGGATGTGGGGAGCCCATGTCCTGTTTTAGGTAAATGTAAGATGTGACACTGGGTTTCTTAAAAAAAAAGAAAAGGAAGTGGCCATAGGACAGGTGGTCCACAGGGGTGGGGCCAGGAATGTGACGGGGAGGGAGTCCTTGGGTGGGGACCCTAACTCCCTGGTCCAGTGGACATTTATTGAATCCTGCTGTGTCCTGGGTGCTGGGGACATGGTAGGGACAGAGAGAGACATTGTCCTTGTGGGGGGAATGAGACAAGTGAAATGACCATAGGATGTCACTTGGTGGTGAGCCTGGGAGGGGGTTGGGGGCACAGAGGTGGCCTGAGGGAGTTAGTGAGGCCCGGCAGAGAGCACACCAGGCTGGGGACACAGCCATGCAAAGGTCCTGCAGGGAGAGCATGCCTGGAATGTTGGAGGGGAGTGGGAGCGGCAGGGACCTTAGCGCTCTGGGGCTGGTCTCTGCAGCTGGATTGAGGCCCAGCTTGCCTGAAGCGGCAGAAGGCTGGAGGCACCATTCCCATTCATGCCCCATTGCCCTTCCGTTGTGAGGGCCCAGGACAGGGTCCACCCCCCTCCCCAGGTTAATAGGCAACAGATTTTCTCCTCTGGGTCTGTGGCCTGCTCTGATCTCAGTCTCCACCATGGGGGTGATGCCTCTCTGCCTTGAACCTTCTAGAAAGCCCATGCCTGGCTCATGAGCTGTTCGTCTCACCAGTGACAGCAGTGGTCACCTGACTGAGTGCTCAGGGTCTCAGAGGAAGAGAATTCCTCCCCGATGAGGGGAGAAGATCAGGAAGGCTTCCTGGAAGAGGCGGCTGCACTTGACCTGAGCTTGGAGGTGGAGGAGGGACAGGGGAAGGCAGGAGCTCGTAAAGGGTGAGGGACAAACAGCTGAGAGGTTGAGGCTCACACAGGATGATTTGGAGGGAGGAAGGTTCTGGGAGCCAGCAGTGACATTGGGAACCCCCCATTCCAGCCACCCCAACGGAGGGAGGGCCGCAGGGCTCCCTCCCTTACCCCCACCTCGGTGAGGCTCTGCTCCCCTTCCCTGCCCCCATGGCGAAGGCCAAGGCCAAAGCTATAGTCAGCTGTTTCCTTTGAGTTAGCACAGGAATGTTGCCGGCGTTGGGCTCAGTGCCGGCCTGGGCCAGGACCCCTCATGCCGCTGGGGCCGCCTGGCATGAACTCTGGAAGGACAGGCTCGGCCCCACACGCACCCGCCTCCCGCCTCAGACCCAGCTCATCCTGCCCGCTGGGTGACCTTGGGCGTGTTGTGTAACCTCTCTGGTGCCTTCAAAAAATAAATGCGTCCCAAGGCCGAGGCCTCTGCAGGGCCCGTTCGGGTTTGGGCCTCATTAGCTCATCTCCTGGAGCCAGGATTATCTCATACGCTCTCAGCCCACACCCTCGCCAGTCCTGAGCCGCCCACACTGGGGCTCGAGCCCAGAATTTGCTCCAAGCACTGTAAAAATAATCAGGCAAGCACAGGAGTGTGTGTGTGCTGAGGGTGGGCCTCCTGGAGGAGGGCGTGTCCCCTTGCCCGATAGCCAGCGGAGCCTCAGGGACAGGGCTGGCTTGCCCTGGGTCACACAGCCAGGGAGGACAACTGTCACACCTCTCTAAGCCCAACCCAGGCATTTCAGCCGAAGCTCAGCTTCTCTGCCCAGTGCGTCTTGTGATCTGGCCTCTGGTTCTCTCATGGAGCCCTGGCGAGCGTCTCAGCCATCCACTGAGAACCCCGCCACCACCACCTCGGTCGCCTGGCCGGACCTCGGGGAGACCCTGTGCTCTGTGAGCGCCGTTGCACACCCCGTGCACTTGGGAGCCCACCTGGCTGGCCTCGGGTCCCACGTCACCATCTAGCAGCTTCAGCTCCTCCACTGATAAAACAGCCATCCCACCTGCCTCGCAGGACCATCAGGAGGGTGCTTGGCAAGTGTCCTTTACACACTCAGCTCTTTCCAAGCCTCGGTTTCCCTTCCTGGAAAACGGGACTGGGACTGCCTGGGGAAGGCGGCTAGCGCTGCGCTGAGGTGTTCTTACTTTATTGCTGTGTAATTAGGATTCTGTGGTCGTACTTTGTTTTAATTTGTGGATTTATGATGCTGAGCATTATCTTGGCTTGACTTTAGCTACCTGGCACCAGGGGCAGGTCCAGTACCCTCCTGGGTAGAATCCCCTCCCTGCGTTGGCGCCCCTGACACCAGAACGGGAAGCATCCCCAGGCGTGGGGGGAGGGTCGACCCCCATTACCTCTCTGCATCCCACCCTCTCTGGCAGCCCCTGAGGCCCAGGGCAGGAAACCCTTAGGCCCCCCCCCCCCCCCCCCCCCCGCGCCTGGCTGGGGGCGGGAGATGCTCTGCGCCGGCCCAACCCCCCTGCATGCCGGCCTCCACGTTGCCATGGGGACAGTGCGGTTGCCAGGGCGACCGCCTCCCGCGGGCCCCACGGGGATGGGGGGTGGCGCCTGGGGCGGGGCCGCTTTGGCGCCCTCAGGCATGGGGAGGGGCGCGTGAGGGGGGCACACAGCCTGTGCCCTTCGGGCTGGGACAGGGACGTTGATGGGAGAGATGGAAATTCTCTTCCTGGGCCTCGTGCGCCTCTTCTCACTGTGCCTGACCTTCCCCTGACCTGGTTCAGCCGGCAGGGACACCCCGCCTGAGTGAGGACACTGCCCGCCTTGTTGTCTGCAGCCCGGCAGGCTGGCCTCAGAGCTGTCCCTGTGTCCTTATGTCCGGCCTGAATGGCCACCTGCCTGCTGGGGATCCAGCATTAGGCATCTGGTTCCACCCAGCATGGCCTGTGTGCAGGGGGTCTCCGCAGCTGTATGCCCCTCCCCCAGCTCTGCCTCCATCCTGGTGGGTCCGTGGAGGCCACGTGACAGCTGGAAAAGGGTAGGCATGTGCTGTGGCCCAGAGCTGGGCGGTTCTAGTCCCAGCTCTGCCACCTCCCAGCTGTGTGACTGTGGACAAGTGACTTGCCCTCTCTGGGCTTCACTTTCCAGTCAAGGGAAGAGCGTACCAGGGAGAAGGAACGGTAAGTGCAACGATTCTAAGGAAGGAACGAGCTTGGTGCAGTTGAGGTACAGCTAGAAGGTCCTGGCGGCTGGAACAGAGTAAGCAAGTGGGAGAACAGAGGAGGTGAGGGCAGAGAAGTGGATAGGGTTGAGCTACACTAGAATTTCTTTCAAGGGGTGATGGGAGCTAGGGAGACTTAAGAGCAGGAGAATGAGTGGTTCTGATTCTTGTTTTGAGAACTTGCCTCTGGTTGTGGGGTGGGGAGTGGATTGTCGGGGGCCAGGGAGGTAGCAGGCTATGGTAGAGGACCGGGATGGGAAACATAAGGTTTGCAAAAAGTAGAGGGTGGGCCTAGGTAGGGAACACTGGGGGTGTCACCTTGCCTGGATCACACAGGGCGGTGTAGCAGACTCAAAAATGTAGCTGATCAGGCCCTTCAGGAAGGGCTTCCAAGCTGGATTGCTGGATCAAGCCTTTACTGAATGCCACCTAGCTGAACCCAGCCTCCCTGAGGCAGGAGAGAGGGAAGCCACAGAGGGTGCAGCCGGGGCTGCTGGGTTCCTGAGAGGCACAAAGAGGGCAGGTGCTACCCGCCAGGAAGGGAAGAGCTGGGTGGGGTCACCTGGCTGGGGCGTGAGAGCCAGATGATTTCATGGGTCTCAGCGAGGCCAGGAAACTGAACCTGAGTGGAGTGGGGGGTGGGGCATTGCAGGTCATGATGGATCTGCACCGGGAGCGGCCACCTGGGTTGGGGGGAGGGCTTGGGCTCAGGGGTGGGCCCAGCACACTGTGTGACTTTGGGCTTCTGTTTCCTTTCTGAATCACAGGGGGAGGGGGCACAGAACAGGAGCTGGGGTGTCTGTTCCTGCTCTTTGTGCAAATGGGGAACCAAGGACCAGAAGGGGTAGAGGGTCTTTGGAGGCCACAAGGTGGCTCCTGGTCCCGATCCAGGGCTGAGGGCTGGGGGGGTGGGGGGCGCAGCAGAACCAAAGGATGGTCTGTAATTTCAGTCCCTGTGAAGATAAGGGGCTTGGAGTGGATAAGGGGACTTCAGGGGGTCCGGTTCCCACTGCTCAGAGCCCCCCCTTGTGCCCACCAAGCCCTGCCCCCAGGAGTACTGTTGAGGCCCCCCAGAGTGGCCCTGGGATCATTCAGGATTTGGACCAAGAACAGGGAGGTCCAGATGGGAGCTCAAGACCCCACCTCCTCTTCAGGCCTTGCCTTGTCACCAAGGCCCTGGGGGTGAGAGGTTATTATCAGGCCGGTTGCACGCAATCACTCAGGGCTTCATGGGTCCAGAAGCCCTGTGTGCACCTACTGTGTGCAGCTTCTGGGGACCCCGTGAGAGACCATGGAAGGGAGTGGCCAGGTCTGAAATCTCCTCCCTGACCTGCCATGTGGGTAGAGGGGTTCAGGGGAGCAGAGGGGAGGGGAAGGGCAGGAAGGATTCACCCTCCGGGTCCTGGGCCTCCTGCCTGCCCCCACGGAGTCCGTCCCTTCAGTTGCATCTGGCAACACTGACATTTATCAACTCCACGCCGGTTTAAGGCGAAAACCACACTGCGTGTCTTTCAGAAAGCATGCAGTGGACAGGAAAGGGAGTCAGGGGCCGAATTTGGGTTTGCCTCTTCTTTGCTGTGTGTGCTTGGGAGACTCAGAGCGCTTTCTGGGCCTTTGGGGTCCTGGGAGAGTCCAGGGGAAGCAGATTCTCGAGAGAGGACGTCCCAGGGTAGCACTGTCAACTTTGCAAGCCCAAGGGCTGGAAGGTGGGGCTGGTGGGTCCTGAGTCCTGCACGTGTCCCTCCCAGGGCTGGACAAGAGGGGCTTGGCGGTCGGAGGGTGAAGAGGGGGCTGTCCCGATCTCTCCGCATCTTCCTGAAATGCTTGTCTCTGGCCTTTGATTGCTGGTGAACTCCTCTGCCTCCTCCACAGCCCGGCTCAGCGTCTCGCCTCCCCAAACCCTTCCTGCATCTCTGGGCAGAGCCTCCCCCTCCTGTCCTTCGGCCCTGTCCCCCGGGGGGCCGCAGGAGGGTTTGCTGGGAGAATTCATGAGGTCATGAGGTCATAAGGCCGGGTAGAGAGAACAGTGCTGCCTCTGAGGGGGGCAGGGAGGGACCCCACTTTACAGAAGGGAAACGGGGATGCTGCTTGTGGCAGCCGGCGGCTGGAAGACACAGGCTGGGATTCGAACCAGATCTGTGGAGAGCAGGGTGGGGTGGATCCCCACCTTGACCTTGTGCGTCCCCTCCCCCCAGGGTCCTGGTGGCAGAGACCACGTCTCAGCAGGAGCGGCTCCAGGCCATTGCAGTGAGTTCCCTGCCCCTCCAACAGTGTGGACGGGGGTCGGGCTCCCCACACCCAGCCCAGGGCCCTTGGGGCTCAGAGCCAGGGTGTGGCAAGGTGCTTCCCCACAAAGTCAAAGTGAAGAGACCCCCGCTGTCCTCCGAATGTGTCTCTTACACCACTAGCTCGCGAAGACCCTCTGTGCGGGGGTGGGGGGATGCAGGCTGGGGGCAGGTGGGGGGGCAGGTGAGGGGCAGGGGGGCGGGGGTAGGGGAGTCCAGTGGGCCAAGTGGGTGCCATTCACAGAAAAGCAGGGTGCACGTGGGCAGAGCCTCGGTGGTTTGGTGGGGTCTGCGAGGCCCCCAGCCTCGTCCTCATGGTCGTGTGTGTCCCTGTCGTCAGGAGAAGCGGAAGCGGCAGGCTGAGGTTGAGACCAAGCGTCGGCAGCTGGAGGACGACCGTCGGCAGCTGCAGCACCTGAAGGTCCAGAGCGGGCGGCCGCGTGGCCCCTCACAGAGCCGGCCTGGCGTGGGGGCGGGGGGCAGGGGGGCGGCAGTGCCCTAGGGGCGGACCCTGACCCTGATCCTGACCTCGAGGCCTGTCACCCCCAGTCCAAGGCCTTGCGGGAACGCTGGCTGCTGGAGGGGACGCCGTCCTCTGCTTCGGAGGGAGATGAGGACATGCGGAGACAGATGCAGGAGGATGAGCAGAAGGCGCGCTTCCTGGAGGAGTCCATCTCCAGGTGGGTGGGGTGGGCGGTGCAGGCACCTGCAGAGTCTGGGGGAGCATGCGGGGAGCGTGCGGGGGGGGGGCCCACCCTTGGGCTGGGATAGGGTTTGGCCCCTTGCTCCAAGGGCTGGTGGGGGCAGGGAAGAGCCCCATTCACATGCTTCGATGGGGCTGTAGGTGGGCCATGAGCATCTAAGCTAGGCTTGAGGGGGCAGAGGGCTGCCTGGTGGGACCCCTTTCTTCTTCCAAACACCCAGCAGAGCAGGTGTGTGGGGGCAGGTCTGTGAGCCCAGGAGGATGGGAGTGGCCGGCAGCGGCCTCCCTGGGGCCTTCCTGGCGCCAGTCCAGTTGGTGAGTCTTCCCTGGCTTGGTTCTAGTGCAGGCCACAGACGCCCAGGCAGCTGGGCCTGCAGGAAGCCCAGGGAGGGGGGCAGGCCCAGGGAAAGTGACCGCCCCCCCGCCCCCCCTGCCCCCGGGGCTGGGACAAAAGGCCTGGAGTTTCCGGGCAGGCAGAGGCCCAGGCTCAGCCCAAGGGCAGCAGGGTCAGGGTGGAGGGAAGTGACGGTCAAAATTCCAAATGTCCACTTGGTCAAGGAAGGCCTGAGAGGCCTGGGGCCTGCCCGGGCCCCACAGCACGCTGGCCCACCGCCCAGCTAGATGCGAGACACACCCACTGGGAAGACCTGGGGATCCTGCCCTGATGTGTTTGGTTTGGAAGAAGGTGGGGCAGGTGTTAGCTGGGACTTTCCTTCCTGGGCCTGTTTCCCTACCGTGAACTGTTAACTGTTAGCCCGGGCCAGAGCGGGGGGCTCAGACGGAGGTGGGACTCAGACGGGGCTGCACAGAGATGGCCAGGACCGCCAGCAGGACAGGAAGTTGGTGGAGATGATTGGCCACCAGGGGCTGGACAAGGCGAGCTTCTTTTCATCCCGTCCTGCTAGGTGTAACCCTGGGTGAGGGGCACACGCGCAAAACAGGCGCCTCGATGGTGGAGGGGCCCTCCCTCGAGCCCCACCATGTATCTGGCACACATCCAGTGCTTTGGGGGCCTTGGCTTTCTTCCTCCCAGGGCAACCCACTCCTCAGGTGCCCCTGCCTGGACACCTCCTCCAGGAAGCCCTGCAGGCCGACCCTAACTGTGGCCAGTGTCAGCTCACTTCCTAAGGGGCCTCAGACTCACCCCCAAAGCCTCCGGCGGGTGCTCGCTGGGACAGGACTTAAGATCTTGGTTTTGTTCCCACTGGGTTGTGGGCACCATTATCTTCTTGTACTTGGAAGGTGACATGGTTTTTCCAGTTTCCCCAGAGAGATAAAGCTTCCCGTAAAAATAAATGCATCTGAGCGGAAAACAGGAGAGTTGGTTGGAAACCAGCAGAGAAGTAAACCGTAGCAGTGAGGGTGCCTATGGACGGGCCAGCCTGGGGCCACACCCAGCTCTGCTGCTTGCTGGCCCTGTGTGGTCGCTGCTCTGTGCCTCAGTTTCCCCAGTTGCGAGGGGGGAGGATGAGACTACCTCACAGGGTGGGGGGTGACCTGGCGTCAAGGAGCCTGGAGCGGTGCCGGGGCCCAGAAGTGCCCAATAAGGGCAGTGGCTTCCTGTGCCCTCCCCAGGCTGCAGAAGGAGATTGAGGTGCTGGAGGACGCGGGCCCGCTCACCGCCGCTGCCGCCGGGGAGAGACCCGCCGCCCCGAGCCCGGCCAAGGACCAGAAGGCAGAGGTGGTGTTGGATTCTCAGCAGGTGAGGGGGTGATGAGGTTCCCAGGGCGCCCGCCCCTCCCCCACCCCGGCCCCAGAGCAAGACCCCCCTTCGGTGTCACTGTGGCTCGGACCTTGGGGCAGGGGCCCCTGGGGTGTCATGAAGACCAGCATCCCAGCTGTGTGTCCAAGCCCCGTTCAGCTGCGCCTCTCATAGCCCTGGTCCTGCTCTCACTGTCTGCCAAGGCCTGGTTCGGGGCGGACGGGGGCAATGTGGGCTGGGCCCTAGCCTCACTGAGTCATGTCAGCTGAGCAGAGGGACATGTATCAGGCGACCAGAAACACAGGGAGGATGGCCGGCCTGGGATGCGTAAGCCCGGGGCACTGCGGAGTTCCCGAAGAGGCGTCTGATGCATGGGAGCACTGGGCCGACTTCCTGGAGGAGGTGGACTTTGAAAATTGAATAGGAGTTCTCTGGGCACAGACTGGAGATGAGAGGGGGCTTCCACTGAGGTTGACCGACCACAGACTGTGTGGTCCCTGTCCTCGCGATGCCCACGTCCTGAAGGAGACAGAGACAGTATCTTGAGGGACAGCGACATGATGTAGGGGACCTTTGGGTTATGGTCGGGGATCTGAGTGAGGAGCCAGCCAAGCAGAAATCCACAGTGCAGGGGACATCACACACAAAGGCCCTGGGGCGGGAATGTGTTCAAGGACCCGTGAGTCTGGCCAGAGATGGGGGGTGGGGGAGGAAGGAGAGGCCTATAGGCAGGGGTCTGCGGACACAGGCCCTGGGGGTCATCTAGAAGGGTTTTGGCTTTGTCTGGGGAGTACTAGGGAGCCATGGGAGGCTTCTGAGCAGGGCAGGGACTTTACCTGGCTGTCACAGGCTAGGGCAGGGGTGGGGGACCCCTTCAGGAGACAGCACCTGCGATGGGGCCTCCAGGTGCGAAGCCGAGCCCTCCCCACACTGCTCCGCCCACAGGTGGGGACCTTGGTCAGCGGGAAGGGGGCGCCAGCATCCCTGACCTCTCTCCCTTCTTTCTTGCAGGCCCCAGTGGGCACGCCCAAAGGTAGGCTTCTCGGAGGGAGGGGCGGGGCCTTAGTGCCCTCTTGTGGCCAGAGTGGGGTGGTGGGCCTGGGGAGGGTACCTACAAACTGAGAGCTCTTGTTGCTAATATTGTTACTTTTCACGGAGCCTGTCCCAGCGCCCCTCATCATCACTTCCCTGAGTTATGATGACATCCCTGGGGTGGAGTTGTTACAGGTGAGGAATCTGAGGCTCTGGGGGGACGTGTCTGCCTGGGGTCTCAGCCTCTGGGGCCTTCCCATGTCCACATTGGGGTGCCAGTCTTGGCCAGCCCCACCTCTGCTCCACGTCCACCTGCTCTGAGCTGCTGTGCAGCTGGGCAGGCCTCGGTTTTCATGTCTATAAAATGGGGTCTATGGGGCCAAGAAATCAAGGTCTCAGCAGTCCTGGGAAGGGGGCAATATTTAAAAGCACAAGGGTCCCCCCCCACACACACACAGATGTGGAAAAGACAGCTATGCAGGGAACAAAGAAAAGGAGCCAAAAGTTTGAAGTCTGGGATCCATTTTTCCCCTTCCTCAGCAATTATTACGGATAGATAATACGCATTTGCAGATATCTCACAAACATGTAGGACTTTTAAATATATATAATTATAAATGTAATAGCTTATAAATAAAGTATTAAGTATATTAAAATTATTTAATGTAAGTTATATTTTTAAAACATGTATCAAACTCGTCTATTTTGACATCTAAAGCATGGAAGGAAAGCCACCAGCCAGGATTGGAGGTGGTGGTCAGATTGTCTTTGGCCTGATTTGTTGTGTGTTAATTATTTAGGGGAGTGTCTTACTGTGGAATTAAAAATTAATAATTTAAAAAAATTTCACACAGGCCTCTCAGGGATTTTGTGAAAATCATTTGGGCTGAGAGATGGAAATGGACTGGGGACTGGTGTGTGTTTGGGGCTTCTGGGTATGCACACGTGTGGGGGGGTCCAGGTGCATGTGTGCACCAGGGGAGGGTCCAGGTGTCTGGGAGTGTCTAGATGTCTGGGGGGTGTCTGATGGGTGTCTGGTGGGTGTCCAGGTGTCTGGGGGTCTGTGTGATCTTCTCTCTTCTGACCCCCATCTCTCTTCACCCTTCACTCACTGAACAGAGAAACGAGTCTCCAACACCCCCATGAGGACGGTCGAAGGCTCCACCATGATGAAGGCAGGTGGGTCAGCCCCCAGCCTCATCCCCTGTGTCCAGCTGCTGTCCTGGGCTAAGCATTGGTCCTGGGGAGCCTGGAGAGGCGGGGCTAGGTCAGACGCAGACATGCCCTCAGCAGGAGCTGTGGTCATGGGGGTGGCAGCTGGACCGAGGCCCCCTCTGCTTTGGCACCTTGGTCACATGCTGGCCCAGCTTCCCTGGGAAGACGGGCCCCCTCGCATGGCAGCCCTCTAACCCAACACCCCTCATGGCATCCCCCCTAACCTTGCTGCTCACTCCGGGGGCCCGGCGGGGGCCGCACACCTGCTCGCACACGCCTGCACACGCCCACGGCAGATCCTCCGTCCTCTGCTGTCCTCAGGCTGCCTCAGGATAGGGAGTGAGCGCCCTGTTCCTGGAGGTGACCAGGCTGGGACTCAGGCATTTCTGTGCTTCTGGGAAGCCGAGAGAGACAGGGTTAGCTCTAAGCATTCCAGAGTTGGGGTTCAGATCCCTGCTCGGCCACAAGACAAGGGCTCCTCGTCTCCACCTGCTGGAGCAGTGCCTACGCCTGGCATTAACCTGAGAGAAGTGACCGGTAATCACAACGGGCAGAACCTGACCGCTGCTACCGGTATTGGGGTGAGTTGTGGAGGCACAAAACCGAGGGAGGTGAAGACCATCTTGGGGCAGGGTGGCCAGGACACCCAGACAGAGGAGGTGGCAGGGGAGGCCCAGGGTCCCATGCAGGGGCAGGCCGTTCTGCCCCAGGAGGCAAGAGACAGAGGGCAGCATCTGCCAGAGAAGGGGGTGTTTTCGGGGCCTCTGTGCCAGTTGGAGCAGCCCCGCCCTGTCCCTCAGCCAGCGGCCTTCCGTAGTGCACAACCCACCCAACTGTATGCCTGGAGGTGAGGGTGTTAGGTTGTACAGGGACATGGAGTTAAATAGCATTCATTCAGTCAGTCATGTGACAAGCGCTTATTGAGCACCTGCTGTATGCAAGGTGAGGGCCACAGTCTGGGGGAGCGAAGGTCCTGATAAGGACAATGCCCCATGCAGTTAACTTGTGGAGAAAATAGGGCAGCATGCAGAGCTGGAGGGGGGGGGGGGCAGTTGAATCAGAGGGCTCAAGGGAGGTCAAACTTAGCAGGTGACGTTTGAGCAAGGACCCAAAAGAAGTGAGGGAGCAAGGCACAGGGGGATAGGTGTTCCAGGTGGAGGGCACAGCACGTGCAAAGGTCCTGGCCTGGACCGTGCCTGCCTTGTTGGAGGACTAACCCGGAGTCCTGTGTTGATTGGAGCAGAATGAGTGAGGGGGGAGAGGGAGGAGGTGAGCTCAGGGAGATGACAAGAGGACTTTACCCCCAGGCAGAGCGGGGACGTGCCCGACTGGGTGCTCACCGGCGCCCTCTGGTGGCAGCGGGGAGGGGGGGGGGTGGGGGGGGGTGGGGGGGGGGGGGGGGGGGGGGGGGGGTCACTGCTAGGACCCATTGTCTTCATGTGATCTTGGTGGTGATGATTTCTATGGAGTGGTGGCGGGACCGAACCATCCTGATGGATAATGACGCTCAGTTATTTCAAGAGGGCGTTATGCATTCTTCGTAGCGAAAGAGATGAGGATCAGGTCACTGGTTGAATGAAAAAAAGGCACGAAGCACAGATACACAGGCATGCCGATCACTGGGTGGCCCGGGACGGGCTGAGACCCAGCTGGGAATACGTGCCTGCTGACCCAAGTTCACACTTGGCTGTGACCGTGGTCAAGGCATGCCTCCCTCCGACTTACTCTGCGGCTCTGAGGAAATGGGAACAGTTTAAGGCTTTCCAGATGGTGTGGGATCACAAGCATGGGCCTCGAATGCCGAGCAAAGGAACTCAGGCCGAGGCCCGTGGCTCTGGAAAACTGTGGCGGGATGTGGAGCTGGGGGTGCCGTGGGAAGGGCGTCCCCACTGCTTGGCTCTGCGCTGCCGGCTCCCCTTCCCTGGCTTGGCTGCAGCCGGCGGGGGGCACGTGGGCAGGCGGCCTCGGGTAACCCGTGCTTCTCGTGCCAGCCATGTACTCGGTCGAGATCACGGTGGAGAAGGACAAGGTGACTGGGGAGACCCGGGTGCTGTCCAGCACCACCGTGCTCCCTCGGGAGCCGCTCCCTCAGGGCATCAAGGTCTACGAAGACGAGACCAAAGGTATGCAGCCCCACCCCCACC